>NW_027206512.1:22364849-22652349 GCF_024711535.1 Dipodomys merriami | reverse complement strand
AATACTTTCTGGCATTGGGTTCTGGAAGTGTTCTGGATTTTGGCCAGTCTACTATGTGTATAGTGATAATTCATTGTTCTTTTAATTTGCATTTCTCTGGTGACATATAACATAGAATATATTTCCATAAGCTAATTTGTCATCAATATATTTTCTTTGATGAGAATGTTTTTGGCCTACTCAGGTTAATTCTTCAGGTTTATTGTTGAATTCTAAGAATTATTTTGTTTCATTTTGTATATTTAACCTTGGATACTGAAACTTTGTTATACTTTGTTACTAGTACCAAATTTTTTTGTAATTCTTTGGATTTTCTATGTAGATGATCATCATTATATTTGCCAAGCAAATGCTTTTCTTTCTTCCTACTAATTTGTATAATTCTTCTTATTTAACTATATTAAGAAGGACTTCATATGTAAAATAAGAAAAGCAATATTGAGTGAAGACATCCTTGCCATGTTCTTGAAATCTTTTCTTCTTGTTATGTGCTTAATATTTTCTAGTAGTAGTTCAGATGTAAATCAGTAAAATTTCAGAACAAATACATATTCTCAATTTGTCCTTGAGGAAACTGAGATCCCTAAAAGTTAACTTTTCCAATGGCAAAGACTAGTGAATGGTAGAGGAAAGCTAACACCCAGGCAGACTATTCTTGGTTGTTTCTCTGCTGGAATATAGAAGTGGAAATATCAAGGCTGCATGTTCTCCTGTAGTTAGTTCATGGGCTTTGAGAATAAATTAGAAAGGAAAATAATTCTCTATACCAAGCCTAAAATATCTGGAGTAGCTTTTTCTAATATGTGTATGATATAGAATTTTCTGCAGTTTTTAAAGAATATTCATATTGGAAGAGTTAAGGTGATTTCCCAGATATATAGAAAATGACATTACAGTTTTACTTCATCATATTATTGTCTACCAAAATCTATCCACTGTTGTGTTAACATAGGCTCAGTAGATCATGTGGAACATTGCAATGAAAGATTTTTAAGTGTCTCTCTAAATTAGATACTCAACATATTTAGGTGAGTGGTATTTCATTGTATTTATCACAGAAACTTTTTAGATCTAGAGCTGTCTCCTGTATTATAGAATGATGACTCATTTGTTAACCCTTTACCTATGGGAACTCACCAGTTCATAAAAAAATTTTGGACTCAGCATTACTGTCAAAGCTAGATTAGTCCTTGGAAGGCTTTTTTTTCATTGTGTGTGTGTGTGTGTGTGTGTGTGTGTGTGTGTGTGTGTGTGTGTGTGTGTGTGTGTGTGTGTGTGTGTGTGTGTGTGTGTGTGTGTGTGTACTTTCTGTAATTCATTTGTCAAGAGTATACTTTTCAATGGACATAGTTCACTCTTTGTCGATTAGGGTTGTAAAGTATTTGCCATCAGCCTGGACTTTCAAATTATCTGGGCTAAAGGATTGCAAGATAAATATCAGGTCAGTGGCCTTGGGAGATAAGCTGATCCCACACTTTTAAACTGTTCATATATTCTTTAATACATGGATGGATTTCTACAGGAAACTAATTTTATGTAAAAGTCGGTAAATATGGTTAGAGATGATTCTAAGGTTCATGTTGAATATTTTTATCTGTCAAAATATAAAAATGGGGGGGAGTTGGTGAGAGTAGGGAAAGAAGGAGAAAAAACAAGGAGTAACAAGTTAGACAAGATATGTAATCATTACCTTACTTATGTAACTGTAGCCCCCTCTGCATATCACCTTACCAATAAATTTTTAAAAATATAAAAATACTATAAGTAAAAAGTACATATTGCCTGTAACACTCATGGATTCCTGTTTTCTGCATTTTTTTTTGCCTAACTTTGTTTTTAATTTGTAAGGTTGCTGCCAGGAGTTAAGGTTCGTATTTATGTTTTTGTGTCTCATAAAGACTGAAACTGTTTCTAGCACAACATAAACTCAAGAAAGTTTGCAGTGTGTTAGAATGAACTATTTTCCTACATCAAATAACTATAACATGTCCCTCACTCTTTGTATAAGATTATTTAAATCTTAAGGTCAAGAAATATATTCATGGTCTCCAAGATAGGTTGTTAGTTATGTCATTAGTGAGGGTAATACGACGAATTATTAATGAGATGACTAAATGATAGTACAGAGAAAATAATTGGAAACACAGTAGAACTATATTAAAAATGGTTTTTCTTATCAAGATTTGGTTTTCATGGTGCTACATATGTGTATAAAAATTCTCACCTTGTTTCAGCATGCTTAGCTCTTTTTTTGCTGGTGATAGAGAGTTTTAGGCTTCTGCTGTCATCAAGATTCTTTATAAAGTAGCAATAGAAGTCTTGACTCTGGTACTAACCAGCAAGAGGGGAAGTGTTTCTGAGCCTTCTGTTGTAGACTCCTCCATCTCACATGCTCCTGATTTTCTTGTCATCTCATAGCCACTTCTTTTCATTGTTTGTTTGTTTGTTTTTCCTAGCTCTTCTTCCTCTTGGGTGCCAGTAGTACTGAGTCCCTCCCCCCCCCCCTTCAGTACCGTCTCTACCTTATACTTTTGCTTCCTGAGTGATTAGATGATCCCATTTAATGCCATGATTTTAAACACTATGTAATATATTTGTGTTTCAAATTTTTGTCCATAGCCCAAATTCTAGTGCCCAGGTTCTGAGTTCAAGCTCCAGAACTGGCACACAAAAAAGTGTCAAGAATGGTGAGGGAAAGATATTGGTGACATTCCTTATTCAATAAGAAAACCTTGATATAATAAAGTATTAACATAGTTACTTTTCTTTTTAAACAAGAACATACATAATATCCTAAGTGATCTGTTTGTAGAGATAATCAGTCAGAGAGAATTGACGGACCGGCCAATTTAAACTTATTTCCTAATACCTTACAACACAACTCCAATTTGAACTTCTCTGGCATCTCTTTTTCTAAGTTGATGTACCACTTGGACCATGCCCCAGCCTTTTCAGCATCTCCTTTACTATTCCAAAATGAACAGAAAAGAAGTATAAATGGAAATTAGTATTGGTTTGGGATTAGTTTTGGGCCTGAGGGAAAAGAAGTGCCAGCATGGTGTAAGGACCAACCAACATGTGGTTGCTGGCTAATGGGATGTTTTACCAGGCTCTTTAGAGACCCCATTCCTTCCCCCACAGTAGGCCTGATGGTGACAATGCTTTTTGGTTTCCTTTTCAATTGATTAGGTTTTAAGTAAGACAGCTTCTGCTAACATGTCTGCCTCCATTTTATTTCATCATACTCTGATAAGAAAAGAAAGAAAAATGTGGAGGAGGATATAAAGTTGCTTGGACCACTTACAAGATGGATGCAGTTGTCTTTGTTTTTTCCCCCCTGGTCCTCAGGTTTGAACTCAGGACCTGGGCATTGTCCCTGTATTTCTTTTGCTCAAGGCCACTGCTCTACCACTTTAGCCATGGTGCCACTTCCAGCTTTTTCTATGATTAATTAGAGATAAGAGTCTCATGGACTTTCCTGCCCCAATTGGCTTTGAACCATGTTCCTAAGATCTGAGCCTGTAAAATAACTACGTTTACAGGTATGAGCACCAGCGCCTGGTGCAGGTGTCTTTTGATCAAACTAGACTGACAATCAGTGAAAGTTTTGAATGACTTCTTTGTCCAAGGCATGTGTTAAGATTGAGTTAGCCATACTGAGTATAACACATGGTGTGTGTGGTTCAGCAGTTGTTATGTTGAGAATGCAGGATATAAAATATAGAATTTCAATAGAAAAGAAAACAACAATCTTGCCCAACAATAGATGAGTAGATCCTAAAAATGTGGTGCTTATTCACGATGGAATTTTACACAGCCATTAGAAAGAACAATATTGTGTCATTTGCAGGGAAATGGACGGACCTAGAACAAATCATGTTAAGTGAAGCAAGCCAAGTTCAGAGACACAAATGTTTTCTCTCATATGCAAATGTTAGATCTAAAATACACTGAGACATAATAAATTACATGTAACTGTAGACATGCACACACAGTGAGACGAAAGAATATTCTTAGGGGAGAAACACAAAGGCTTAATACATTATTATGTGCCTCTGATCACATAAAATAATATTTATCAAAATGAAAAAAAGAAACAATTATCTAACAACCTCAATGATTCAAAAAAGGAGAGGAAAAGAAGTGTTTCGACAGCTAAAAAAGATAACAAGGTTCAAGCAGCAAAGTTCATGCCCTAATGGATGTTTACAAAGACAACAGATCTTCCGTTCCAGTGGGACAAGATTTAAGTGGTGAGATTTGAAGAGCCATGAACCCATTACTTTGACTTTTTCTCTCCATTTTGTCACCTGATTGAGATTCCAATCATTAGGACACTACAGACAAATAGCAGACTCTTCCAAATGTCTCCATTTCTAGGAATGTTCAGTGTGTTCACAGGAAGAAATGGTGTTGAAGAAATTGAGACTAGGGGCTTACGATAAAGGAGAAGTTCAGATTTTGTGGAGCTAATTGTTTGGTGATCTTCAGCACCTATCTGAATTTGCCAATAAGTTAAGAAATGAGTTTGACATGGGTATGCATCAGAGAAAAGGCACAAGAAAACTAGAGGTTGGCTAATAGTAGGTGTTAGAGTGACCTAAGAAATTTCTACTGGTGAAGGTCTAAGACAGGTATTTCAGGAATATAGAGAACAGAAAAATGGAATAAGGGATTATCAAGAGAAGGGTTAGAAAGGAAGATTAGTATTACAGGTAGGCCTTTCTTACTTTATTTTCTTTTTTTTTTTTGTTGTGGGGCTTGAACTCTGAGCTTGGGTGCTGTCCCTATGCTCTTCAGCTCAAGGCAAGCACTCTACCGCTTGAGCCACAGTGCCACTTCCGGTTTTCTAGTGGTTTATTGGAGATAAGAGTCTCACAGACTTTCCTTCCCGGGGCTGGCTTTGAACCGTGACCCTCAGATCTCAGCCTCCTGAGTAGCTAGGATTACAGGCGTGAGCCACTGGCACCCGGATCTTACTTTATTTTCTTTTCTCATCATTCTTGCTCATGAAACAAGTCTCAACTCAAAACGACATAAACTCATACTACATCCCCAAGAAAGTCCTTTAAGACTCCCAGACATATGGATATAGTTAACTATATATTGCTTGAATCAAAAAATCTTTCAGGTGTTCTAACAACTTTGCCAATTGGCTTAGGAAATCTCCCTGGGAAGTTTTGTAGTTTTCAACAGGGATATTATCTTAATGTGAGGCTTATACTATTAAAATGACTATTTCCTCATACTTAGCTTTTCCTGAGAATCTAAATACTTCCTTTTCTTTCATAAAGTAGGAAGGTCCACACTGCTCTAAATGGGGGCCTACATCTTTGCTTCTGACTTTCATCATGTTTGTGTCTTTATATCCTTCAATCTTTTACATATTTATCCTACTTCCTTCCTAAGCATAATCTGTTGAGTAGCTAAAGAGGTTAGAGCCCATAAATCTAATTCATGCTTGAGGTTATCTTTAGATTTAGAATTTATCCCCTATTGCTTGTTTATTTTCCTAGTGACATTTTGTTTTCTAACTTGCATTCCACACTAACTTACAACATTGCACTTTATCTCCTAATATGTTTGCTTTCCTTGTTAGACTGTGAGTTCCTTAAAGTCAGGTCTGTGTCTTATAAATCTTTTGTGTTCCCAGAACCAAATACACACACACACACACACACACACACACACACACATATAATGTAGTTGATACTCAATGAATTTTAAGCTTGACTAAAAGACTAAGTGAAAATTTAAAAATAAATATATTATTTGTGCTTTGTACCCTGTTAACTTCAAGAACACAGTTGTTCTTAAATAAATAGCTTGCTTGTTGATGAAAGGGAAATATTTGCTTTTGGATACCATCTTTCTTGATGTGAAATTTTTGCTAATTTTCCAACTATAAAAACAGTTTGGACTGATCAATATAGTCATTTGTCTTCATTTTAAATGTAGAAAGGTTAATTTCTATAATTTTAATAGAGGAATAGATAGTACAATATGGGTTGACTTGGGGCTGGGAAGGTGGTTCAGTGGTAGAGCGCTTGCCTTGCATGCCTGAGGCCCTGGGTTCGATTCCTCAGCACCACATAAGAAAAAAGCCAGAAGTGGCGCTGTGGCTCAAGTGGTAGAGCGCTAGCCTTGAGCTGAAGAGCTGCAGGACAGCGCTCAGGCCCAGAGTTCAGGCCCCACAACCGGACCCCCAAAAAATAATTAAAAAAAAATAAAGACTTAAAAAAAATATGGGTTGACTATGGGGGGGATGGTTGGTGAATACAGTCATAATGACCAATGAACCTATGTGAAATTGGAAATAGGAAATTTGATGAGACTGGTAGAGGAAGAGGTACTGGGAGACAAAAAGACTAAGGAAAAAGGTTACTCTGATCAAGATGTATTGTATACAAAAATGTGCATGTTAAATTGAAGCCCTCTTGTACAACTATTTGAAGATAACCATAAAAGACACAGAAATATGGAGAATGATGGAAAATTTAGGAGAGTTTAAATATTTTTAAAGTTTTTAAAATTAAATATTTAAAAATTTGGAAACTTCTTAGAGGTGTGAGGCTGATTTAGAAAGCAAGCAATGCCTGTGAAGCATTGGCCCACCTTAGGAATAAGCAAATTCTCTAACTTGGATCCCAATTTTTTCAGTATGTTCTTTGCTTCATTCTGTGAGACTGTCCATGGGAAGTTTAGAACCACAGGATATTCAAAGCAGAAGGGTCCTTCAAGGCAAGTTTGACTCATGTCTGCAGATGTGGGTGTCCAAGTTTGCAGCTAGAAACTGGCACTGACCTGACTCAAACTCCAGAGAAAATAATTGAGAAATGTGAAGTAAAAGGTTAGGAAATCTAAGTGGAGTAAACACATTCCAGAAGCTCAAGCTAGCTTGAGGCAAGGACAGATAAAAGACCCTTTGTCAAGGGAATTAAGACGTAGGACAAGCATAGAAGGAGAGGCACATGTGTGTGTGTGTGTGTGTGTGTGTGTGTGTGTGTGTGTGTGTGTGTGTGTGTGTGTGTGTGTGTGTGTGATTAAACAAAGTAGTTGAGGCAAGGACAGATAAAAGACCCTTTGTCAAGGGAATTAAGACGTAGGACAAGCATAGAAGGAGAGGCACATGTGTGTGTGTGTGTGTGTGTGTGTGTGTGTGTGTGTGTGTGTGATTAAACAAAGTAGTGGAAATGGACATAATATTGGTGTGTAAAATAAGAATCTTTGAAATTCCTGCCCTTGAGCTTCCCTCCCTCCCTTCCTTTTTTGACACAATCTCTCTATACAGTCCATGCTTCTTCTTAACTTGTGATCCTCCTGCCTCTATAGAACTCAGATGGTTCTATAGACCACTACACCTGACATTTAAAAATACATTTGTATCGAACTTTACAACTTTGGTGTGTGTGTGGGGGAGCGGGGAGGATTGGGTGGGGGGGCCGGAGGAGGATGGGAAGGGATGAGAAGGGGAAACAAAGGAGGAGGCTACAATGCTTGATAAGAAATGTACTCAGTATCTTGCCCATGTAATTGTAACCCCTCTGTACAGTATTTTCACAATAAAAAAAATACATTTGTATAGACATAGAGAACAATTGCCTATCAGGGAAGTGGAACTGTGGCTCAAAATGGCAGAGCGAAATGAACCCCAAGATAAGGACACAAGTGGTTTTTTTCTTTCTTGCTATTGTTTCTAACGTATTTATAAGGTACCACGTGATTTTTGTTGTTGTTGTTGCTTTGTATGTCCTTCCCCCATGGTATAACCCCTATTTTCACTATATTTGATGTTGGTATAATTTGGGGAACGGAAGGGAAAAAACAAATTGTTTAAATAGGGATACAGGTGGACCATTGCAACAATGGGGGGTGGCGGGTAGAATGTAGTTGTGGAGCTGGGAGGAAATGGATAATGGGGGAAAAACAATGGAAACAAAGTAGGAGGCAACAATGCTAGATAATAAATGTACTCCTTACTTTGCTCATGTGATTGTAACCCCCTCTGGACGGTATTTTTCACAATAAAAAACTTATTTTAAAAAAATGGCAGAGCACTAGCTTTGAGCAAGAGAGCTCAGGGACAGCACCCAGGACCTAAGTTCAAGCTCCACAACTAAAAAAAAAATGCCTATCAGGTAAAGTAGATATTTAGGTTTGAATTACAAATCTAGAAGTGTAACAATATAGCTTCTTCCTTTACATAACAATTTCATCATACAAATGCTTTATTCAACCTTATACAGGATTTTCATTGATCACTTGAAAATGTGTTATCTCTCTCTCTCATTCTCTTTTCTACCAAAGTAATTATTAGGCCGATCATTTAATTCAAAGAAATTGAATATTAGCTGTGTATGAACGCTGATTCTTGGAAATTAATTCTAATACTAGTGATTAGTTAAGGAAGAAAAAAGTGAAAATGAAAACTCACCTCACAAAATAGTGTTATATAGCAATGAAATAGAATGATATGCAAACTTCATAAAGAAACACATTAAGTTAAAAAAATAACCAGATTCTCAGATCTCATTAAAATGTGGGTGGGCACTTTTCTAGTGATCTCAAGAAACTATGAAGCTACAGGAGTCATTCGGAAAGTTGTCTTTCTTTAACCCAACAAAATGTTCCTCTTTTTAACTCATTTTAAATTATTTTTTCAATAAGCACACATTTGTAATTTGAGGAGGTTCCATCATAATATTTCCATACATGTTTATACAGAACTTTGAACAGATTTCCCTCCTCCACAGGCACATTCCTCCCTCCTTGTTCAAACAGTGTTTGGCGGGTTTCATTATACCTTACTCGTGTGTGTGTGTGTGAGTGTGTGTGTGTGTGTGTGTGTGTGCGCCCTTGATTTGTAATGACCCTTGATGTTTTTCACCCTTCAGTATGCCTCCTTTTCATTTTCCCTTTCTGCCAATATTTCTAAAAGGCCCTCTTTGCATTTATGTCCCATTACCATTCTAAGTACAATTAACATTTCAGGAGTATACTCCACAAGTGAGCAAGAACATGGAGTATTTGACTTTTTGCGCTTGGCTTATTCCACTCAATACGATGATCTCCAGTTCTATCCACTTCCCAAGGAAGTGTTCCTTTATTAGTGGTGTCCCAGAGTTCTGACTTGTTGTCCCTGATCAGTACCTGTACCCGCACCTGCATTCTTGTGTCATCTCTCTTTTTATTTTATTTAATCTTTAAATTCTTCATCTGCATCTAATTTTTGTGTCAGAGAAGAGATATATTTTGGTGTGGTGTTCAACTTTATTTAGAATCCTTGTCTATACCAAGTCCTGTTTCTTCAGAGTGAGAATATCAGCTTTTGCGATGATAGAGATCATATTTATTAGCACTTATAAATGTTATAAATGAAGTAAAATAAAGGCAACAGTGGACCCTGTCATCAATGAGAAGCCACATGTTGAAACCACATGTCATTTGTGTACCATTGAATCTACTCATCAATGCAGGGGATCATCTTAAAAAAAAAATGTCTTCCAGTAGTGATGTCGTGTCCACATGAGGACACACCTGAGTTCCAAGCATCAGGACCACCGAAACTCCCTCAAAACCCTTCAACTCAGTGATTCAATGGAAAGAATTCTTTTAGTTTCCTTTGCAGCTCAAGTTATGATTCCAGTATAGGCAGATCAATTAAGAATAGACTGCTTATGTGGCCAATTTTCCTTGACCATACTCAAACCCTTGGCCACTGATTTTGTGTACCTTTCATTGGGAAGATTTGCAAGTCCAACAAAGCTAGGAGTTTCAGGACTGAGTTGGTTGTTACTTAGATATCTGTCATGACATTCCCTACCTACAGACCAGTGAGAGAACAAGCACCTACCTACTGACTGACTCTCAGGTTGGCTTCTGCAGCGTGTTTTCTTTCCTGTGCCAATCTTGGGGCTTGAACTCAGGGTGAGGGAGCCGTCCCTGCGCTAGATAGCTCAATAGCCTCAGATCTCAGCCTCCTGAGTAGTGTTAGCTATTGGTCCTGGCTTTTAGTATTTATGTGTGTGTGTGTGAGTCTGTGACATAAACATTTCCTTCCCTGGCTCCAATGAAATCCTCACAAGTTCTCTATTTTTTCCTATTTAGTTTGTATTTTGGAGATATTGATGGCTTTTGGGAATGACCAGAGAACAATTGATGTTTAAATTACAACTTTTTATTTGTATTGACAAAACTTATAAAGCTATAAAATCAGGAGCAGCTGGAAGGGGGTGAGAAGGTCAGGGAGGGGGAGAGAGGAAGGGAAGGGAAGGGGAAACCAAGGAGGAGGCAACAATGCCTGATAAGACATGTACTCATTACCTTACTTATATAATTGTAACCCTTCTGTATGGTATTTTCACAATAAAAAAAATTTGGAGCAACTTTCTTCTTAATAGGAAATATATTTTCATAAACAAATAGATAGTTTATTACGTTTCAAATGGTTAGCTTGATTATTAATGCTTTTCACTTTTCTATCCTTCTGCATTTTTTAGAAAGCTTTTCAGGTACTTCATGACAGATGGTACCTGCATATGTCCATGTATTATAAGGAGAATGCCAAGGAAAGACTTTCCAGTCCCCAATTTTCGTTCCAAAGGAATCCTAATTTACTATATTTTAAAATGACTATGGGCTAAATGATTATTTCTAGAAAATATCTGGTAAAATTCTGAGAATATAATTAGGCATTAGTGTCATATTTTCATGAATATGTTTCACTTCTAAGGGGTGTATAAATATAATACAGAGGACGTGAGGAGGGCTGGGTCAGGAAGATTCCCAGATAATGGGCCAGCCTGGTTTGAAGGACTTTGTGAGAAGCTTCAGGAATCCCCTGGGAGGAGTGAAGTAAGTACAAGGTTATGATTGGGGTATGTTAAAGAAGGGGAGAGTATCCAATGAAATAATTCATTTGCTTCAAAGGTTTGCCTTTTCTATTTTGTCAAAATGAATGAAAACGAGCAAAGGGAAAATGTTCATGTTTAATTCTCAGCTACACTCGCATTTCAACTGGAGTATTTTTCTCTTTTAAATGATTAATACACCATTATTCTTTCCAGATAAACAATTTTCTTAACTACTCTATTTTTAAACTTCTCTCACAAGCATGAGAAAACACATTAAAAATATTGTAGCTGGGGCTGGGAAGGTGGCTCAGTGGTAGAGCACTTGCCTTGCATGCCTGAGGCCCTGGGTTCGATTCCTCAGCACCACATAAAGAAAAAAGCCAGAAGTGGCACTGTGGCTCAAGTGGTAGAGCATTGGCCTTGAGCTGAAAAGCTGAGGGACAGCACCCAGGCCCAGAGTTCAGGCCCCACGACCTGACCCAAAAAAAAACAAAAAACCCGCATTTGCAGATCCAATGGGGGGAAAAATATTGTAGCTGTTTTTTGTATTCGATTAGAAACTAGATTACTTAAGCCATATTTAGAACCCTTAGTTTAAATATTTGGATGACTGAGTACACATAGAGTTTGACAGCTTGAAGAACAGAATATTTAAAGTAATCAATAATTAAGTGGTTTAGTTTTATTGGCATAAATTGTATATGCAGAAATACTAAAAAGCTTTCAGAGAAACCTGTAGGAATTATTATTAAGTGTAAGAATTCTTACCTTGAGAAAAGCTTCAAAGATTTTTAAAAAGAAATTGAGTTAAATTTTAAGTATGTAGTATTTTAATTTCTTATCTATTAAGCATTAGTAAGGACACATGTATGAAAACACCATATACACAGTGTTAGGGAAAGATTAATTTAAGTGTTACCAATATGTATAATGCCAATGATTGTTAAGTTCTTGTACCAGACTTCTTAGAAACAATCATACAACCCACAGGATCTTCATTAAGTATAGAAAAACCACTTCAAAGCTCCTAGTCCAACATGATGCATTTGATTTTTTAAAATTTAAGCTTTGGAATTATCATTTTATTACACTATAATATGGCAATGTGGAGTTTATAGACAGACATTATTTTTCTTTTCATTTGATAAATGAAAAAAAACATGCACAGAAAATCTATGTGATTGATGAAGGGCCTTAATTTTGAATTTGTTAAATAACTATGTTCAGTTAGAAGGCTGTTGTGTTTGCTTATGCTGCAGAACTTTTACCAGAAAAGGTCAGCGTTGGCCACTGACTGCAAACATAGTACCCATTCTTTCTTGGAAATTCAAAGGTTATAATTTATTTAAGAAAATTATCTTTTCTATTTAGTAAGTTAGATTGTGTTGGCTTTTCTTCTGTGTGCCAATACTGTGGCTTAGATTGAGGGCCTCATACTCTTGCTTGTCTTTTTCACTAAAGGCTGGCACTCTACCACTTGAACCACATTTATATTTCCAGATTTTTGCTAGTTACCAAACAACTCTTAGTGATTCAGCTTCTATGTTTGATTATTCAATTAATTCTCCTTCCTAATTATGAAGTGAAATAAACTAAAGTAATAGTACATTTCTTTTTTATTTATTTATTTATTTTTTAATTTTATTTTATTTTGAGAACATACTGTACAGAGGGGTTACAATTACATGGGCAGGATAATGCATACATTTCTTACCAAGCATTGCAGCCTCCTCCTTTGTTTACCCTTCACCTCCCTTCCCAGCCTCCCCCCTCCCCCCCACCCAATCATACCCCCCTCCCCCCCACACCGACATTGTAAAGCTGGTTTTGACATGACATTTTGTACTTCTCATTGTTGCAACAGGTCCACCTGAATCCTTAAACGACTTGTTTGTCCCCATCTCCTCCACATGTTATACTGACATCAAATATAGTGAAAGCGGGGTTACACTGTGGGGGAGGGACATACAAAGCAACAAAGAAATAATCTTATAAATGCGTTAGAAACACATGCATGAAAGAAACGAAAACATTAAAATACATATCTAAGGGTTCATTTTCCTAACCTCACATTATCTGACCTTTTCCGCTTGACTCATACCTATACTAGATATTGCAAATAAGGGAAACCATGGGACCTATGCTTCTTTGGGCCTGGCTTACTTCACTTAATATAATTTTTTCCAAACCTTTCCATTTCCTAACAAATGGGGAAATGTCATTCTTTCTGATGGAGGCATAGAATTCCATTGTGTATATATACCACATTTTCTTGATCCATTCATCTACTGAGGGGCATCTGGGTTGGTTCCATATCTTAGCTATGGTAAATAATGCTGCAATAAACATAGTTGTGCTGGTAGCTTTAGTGTGGTCTTGTTTGTAAACATTTGGGTAAATGCCCAAAAGTGGGATTGCTGGATCATAGGGGAGATCTATGTGAAGTCTTTTGAGGAACCTCCATACTGCTTTCCAAAGTGGTTGAACAAGTTTACATTCCCACCAAGTACATTTCTTTACTAAAAGACTGGATAGGAAAAATCTGTGCTTTTCTGGGGAATTTAGCAGTCTTTAGTCCTATAGATGCCCTGGGGCAATTAAATTACAGTTTTGACTAGATTATTCAGTTAAGTGCAATTACTGGCTTGCTAGTAACTCTTGTTCTGTATTTCAGAGAAAGTAAATCCTACTGATTGGTTTAGTAGTTCTTCATTTTCAGAACGAAAGAACAGAAGACAGCTTTTTTATTGTTATATTTGGTTGCACTGAGATTTGAACTTGGGCCTCAGACTTGCTAGGAAGGAGCTCTACCATTTGAGTTGCCCACAACAGTTTATTTTTCAGACAGTGTCCTGTGCTTTTGTGGTTTGGCTGAGAGCCTCCTGATCTACACCTGGAAGTGGCTAAGTTGACGGAGATGCATCATCATGCCTGGCCCAAGAGTTAGGTCTGAGAAAGAGATCCCTAGTGTGGGGAATGTCAAGAGAAGTATATTTATACATAGTTTAAGTAGTCATTTATGCATTTGCTTTGTTTTCAGTTATAGTGTTAAGGTTTTGAAATTAGAAGTAACATTAAGAAAAGCATATAATTTTCCTGTTTATTATAAACAAGGAAAGAAAAAGTGTGACAAAGGAATGAAAGCAATCTGATGTCTGTGAAGAATGTATAGAATCATCACCACTGCTATTAGTGTCCATTTTCTTCTCAGAGTTTCTCTAACTGAAAAATCCCATAGAGATCTTCATACTGGAGCAAAGTATTCTCAAAGTTTGCTCCACAGCAGAGGCTAGAACAGGGATGAAAACATAGAACTGCCAAATATCTGTTATAGTTATTGTTGCTGTGGCTTTTTCTTAGTGTGTATTTGAGGCACAGTTAGTCTTTTCAGAGAGAATAATTTCAGAAAAATGAAAAAGACATAGCAGCTTATGAAGTCTCTCTCTGTGTGCATCTTCCTCATTATGGTAGAAAAATAGGCATACTTGGAATTTGTAATAGATGCAATTTTCAGCATGAATTTTAGTAGTTTTTATTTCCAAATAAAGACATTTGCTTAATAACAGCTGGTTTAGATGAGAAAAAAATAGCAAATGCACAACAGAGTGATGAATAATAGGTATAACTCATTTGAACTCTTACGTAAAATTGGCAAGATGTTTTACATAACTTAATTGATTTGACAATCTTCTGTGAGGGGGGTAGTTACAGATGGCAAACTTACGCAAAGGATTTAGTCAAACAATTTTTTTGCAAGAAGATTATGATTTTGTAATCAGTTGGGAGCCAATGAAATACAAGCAGAATCTAGTTAATAATCTACAATTACTGGTTAAGGAAGTATATTAGTGCAAATTTCCCTGCATCCATCCTACTTTTCTCTCCTATCAACCCACAAGCCTTTGGCACAATGAAGTGGGTAACTTTTATTTCCCTCCTCCTTCTTTTCAGCTCTGCCTATTCCAGGGGTGTGTTTCGCCGAGAAGCACGTAAGTCATCTGTGTTTTCATTATTCGTTATTTTTTTTCCTAATAAGAGCTTCAGTAAATGATGAGTCTTGAAAAAATTGTCTTCCTTTAGAGGTTTTGTTTTTCTTCTGTCGGTCATAGGGCATGAACTCTGGGCCTAGGCGCTGTCCGCGAGCTCTTCAGTTCTGAACCACAGCTCCACTTCCGGTTTTCTGGTGGTTTATTGGAGATAAGAGTCTCACGGACGGTCCTGCCCGGGCTGGCTTTGAACCTCAACCCTCAGATCTCACCCTCTTAGTGGCTAGGATTATAGGCATGAGCCACTGGGGCCCGCATTGGAGTTATTTTTATTGTGTGCTATTTTGTGTTTGTAAGCTCTTATATAGTTATAAGATTATATACTAGATTAAAAATGGTGCAAATTACTTAGTGTTAATAATTTTTGTTAGCACATAAAGGAAAGTGACTTGAGCACAGACTAGTGTTAGAGATAGAATTCATTTGTATCACAAAGGTCTATCTTCAGTTTCATGCTTTATTTTAAAATGCCTGTGTGACTAACATTAGGAACAGAACTTTCATTAGTACTTTATTTCAAGGTATCCTCTCAGTAGCTGTTACAGACATTATCAGATCATTAGCTCTTATCCAAGTGTTAATACTCATTTATAAGCTATTTCTTTAAATGCAAAAATTAGTTTGCAACCATCCTCAGATGATTAACCTAAGTTAAATGGAAAGTTATATGTTATCTAGCTATCCGTAACATAGTAACTACTTGCTGTCTTCAGTGTTTCAAAAATGGTGTTTTCTTCTCCTCCACCAGACAAGAGTGAGATTGCTCATCGATTCAATGATCTGGGAGAAGAGCATTTCAAAGCCTTGTAAGTTCAACTACTGAAGATTCTGACTCAGGGTTTCTTCTGGCATTTGTTACTACTTAAAGTGCTGATAGAGATCCATCTTCAGGGACTAGACTAGAGAGCAATGTTGTCTGATAAATTGCATTGACAGAAATGTTCTGCCTTTGTACTGACCAATATGGCAGCCACTGGCCATGTAGCTATCAAATACTTTAACCATTGTGAGTGAAGCTGAGGAAAATAAGATCAAGTTGTGTTTAATTTTAATTAAATCTCTCGATACACATGGCTAGTGCATACTGTATTAGATAATGAAACTTTGAAATTTTTAAATAACCTGGAATTGTTGGAATTCTTATAAGTAGTATGAGAGATGTGTGTAATATATGGCTCATTTGGCAGTTCTCTCTAACTACCTTCTACATAGCAAGTAGTCCTGTGCCTTTCTGCAAATATTTTTAATACTGTTGGGTGTTATTTATAATGCTAAGGCTATAACTCAGGGTCTACCACATGTGAGTCAAGTACTCTTTCAGAGAGCCAAATCTCCAGCTTTAATAATATTTTAGTAAGAAACAAGACAATGATTTAACTTTGAAAATCAGTATCCTCTTAAAGCCATATAAAATGAAATGATGTGTGTGGGTTTTGGTATTAAAATAACTCCAAGAACTTATATAATGCCTAGTTTTTACAGATATACAGTTTTCTCTTTTACTCTACACATTTGCATCTACTTCCAGGCACAATATGTACATTAAAATGTGATATAAATATTTATTCTCTTTTCTTAGAAAAAGAGACCTGGTCAGGCCTCAGAGAGAACTTGCTATGAATAAACTTTGTGGATATAGTTGTATCTAAAATATTGAATGTGCCCATCTGCATGATTTGGTCCCTATGGTAGGTTACTGCTTTGTATCAAATTTGTATTATGCAGCATATTCCCATGTTTCTTGTTTCAGGGTCTTGATCGCCTTTTCTCAATATCTCCAGAAGTGCTCCTTTGAAGATCATACGAAATTAGTCAGAGAAGTAGCTGAGTTTGCCAAAACTTGTGCTGCTGATGAATCAGCTGAAAACTGTGACAAATCAATTGTAAGTCCATTTGGATTTTGAGGATTGTTTCTTCTATTTAAGTAATTCTGAATATTTCACAAAAATATTTTTCACTTAGAATTGTTATTAAGCAATCAAATTCATAATCAATGCTCCATAGTTAAAAAAAACAGACTAAGCTATTGTTTCTTCTGGGATGGAGGCATTAGCTGTGTCCACAACTTCAAAAATACTTCTTCATTGAGGCCACATGTTACAGCAGTGATGCTTTCTAAAATGGCAATTGGTCACTTGAAAAAAACTCTTTCGAAACTTTGACTCCCTTACATAGAGTCTAGAAGTGATAGATTTTTTAAAAGCATTTATTAATTTTGGGTTTTTAAAAGTAGAAACATGATATCAGAACCACCCTCTTCAATTTTTGTGTGTATAAGGAATTATTAATAAGTCTACATACAATATTATATAACAAATCTTTACAGTTTAATCATCTTGCTAACTGGAATTTTAAATGGATTGATAACTAACACTCTTATTTCCTTCTTTCCTTGTTTCCCACCAGCCTTCATTCTTCTCTTTGATTATGTAAATTTGACCACTTCAGATCCCTCAGGAAAATTTATCTTTTTATGTCTGGCTTATTATGTATAACGTATTGTCCTCAAAATTTATCCATGGTTGTATCAGTTGTAAAAATTCCTTCTTTTTATGGCTGATTAGTACTCTGTTGTATGTACATTCAGCATGTTCTTAATTCATTCCCTTACATTTTCTTTATCCATTCATTGGTCTATGGACATTTAACATGTTGACTACTACAAATACTAAGCCATTTTTTATTGATCACTAGACTCTTTTTCCTTTCTTAATGAACATACCCATTTCTCACAGTATTTTAACTCTAAAGATGTTATGGCAGTACAGGGATTCCTAAAATGCATTTAAAAACATAAATTCTGAGTAGAACAGTATCTTCTGTGAGGTTCTAATGACATTTTTAACGAAAATTAATGAGGAAGGACAGGAATTATTGGACCTATTTCCAGTGAACAGTTCTAAATAACAAATGGTTCTATATTTTAATGCAGTAGCAATGTATGATAGAATGGGTTACTCCTTAGTTATAAATGGTATAGCTCCAAAGGTTGAATCTATCAAAAAAGAGCACAGCAAATGGGAAATTGAAAACTTTAATCCCTCATTTATAGTCTCCTGCTATCCCAAAGACTAGTTTTACTTGATTGTTTTTGTCAGAACACTGGCTCTTCTCACTGTGTCCGACAGAAAACAGAATAAATAAACATCCTTTAAAGTCATAAATCTTTCTCTTGTATTCACCATGAGTAAATTGTGGCAATAGATTTTCACGAAAATTACGTAGTTAAAAATTCCATCATTACACTTTCCCAGTTAATTCAAGGGGAACTGAAGAGATGAATTTTTTAAGTTCCTTATTAGTATGATTTAAAAGATCTTATTCCTTTAAAGTTTTATTTTTAAATTTATTTGTAATTGGTACAAAATTGTATGTACTGCTATGAATAGTTTTAAAAAATATATGCTATATTTTGTTTCAACATGCATATGTATTGTGCATATGTGTACATACAAAGTATATGATTTCCTAAATTCAGCTTTTGCAACATATTAGATTTTTGTGCTGCTCATTGACTATAAAGGAAACAAAATACTTCTCATTAAGTTCTAGACTTTTCTCTCCCATTTAGCCCACTCTTTTTGGAGATAAACTATGTTCCCTCCCATCTCTTCGTGAAAAATACGGTGAGCTGGCTGACTGCTGTGGTAAACAAGAACCTGAGAGAAATGAATGCTTCTTGCAACACAAAGACGATAGCCCTGACCTGCCACCTCTTGTGAGACTAGCACCTGATGCCATGTGCACCGCCTTTCAGGAAAATCAGGGCCAATTTTTGGGACAGTAAGTAACTGAATGTCTAGGATTCAAAATTTAAAATTATAATGACAGCAAGTATCCTACATAAACTATTTTAGACATTAGGTATGTGAGGTTTTGTCCACAGGATGATATTTTAAAGAGCAATTTTGATATCATAAAACTCTACATATAGAGTTATGATTGATGATCTTTTGATCTTGAAATAAGATAGAATCTATATATAAATGTGTGGCATATTTTAAAATATTCTGAAGTATATATATATATATATATATATATATATATTATGAATTTAGGTATTCCCAGGATTGATTTTACATTAAGTTAGCCATATTAGGTCATTTTCACAGTAGTACTTTTAAACATTTGCATATAATACACACATATGAGGTATGTGTGCACACAAATACAGATGGACAAATTGACAGAAAGTTATCCTCGCGCACACACACATTTATCCTTTTGTTCAAAATAGCAAAGATAGGCTATCAGGTACAAATTAAGTTTGATAAATTACAAGTCTGTGGATTTTGAACATTGAGGGGGAGAATATTGACTCTAATAGTCTTACAATATTATGTTATTACACAACCATGATTGTCTGTTTTCTTTTTCACAAAATTCAGTTATGTGCATGCAGTGGCCGCAAGACATCCTTACTTCTATGCCCCAGAGCTCCTTTACTATGCTGAGAGGTACAAAGACGTGATGACAGAATGCTGCCAAGCTGCTGACAAAGGGGCTTGCCTGACACCAAAGGTAGTCCTTTAGAAGGAGGAAGAGTCAGCTCACAATGTAGCCTCGGATTTTGACCATTTTATCCTAGATTTGGGTCAAAAGAGCCTTCCCCATTCTGCCCCAAAGTTCTTTCATTCTCTCTGTAGGGTCCATCCTTTTCGCTTTTTAGAGGGAGCTGTGCGGATCTGACAAAAGGAACCTCCTCCATATGTCTAAATGTCTTAGAACTCAGTGCTGGTGATTGCACCAATAAGGGGTCACAGTTTTTATCTCCTCAGACAATTTGTGTGTGGGGGGGGGAGTGGGGGTTTGGGTGTGGGTGGAGGGAATGCAGAATAGAGAGTTTGTTGTAGCTAAAAGCAAGAAGTCATTTATTCTTTCCATAAGTGATCACATGCTTCATTCCCTTTCCTGGGGGAATTAATTGATTTTTAAGAAAGCTGATGGAGGAGGGACTGAAGTGAATTGTGCCAAAGATAGGGTGTCAGTACAGTTTATTTCCTGGGATATTAGCATGTTCTCCAGGCCTTTCCCCCTGGGAATATCTCCATGCTGGTTTGTTTGTTTGTTTGTTTTTTGCTGTAAAAGGCTTCTACTATGAGCAGAGTGATTTTTCCCCCCTCTTTCTACAGAGCATAGGAATTTATTGCCATGGGAGTCCTTGGGAATTTAGGTGTCAGTTCTCACTTTGGTATATTTTGGTATGAGTTTATGACAGTTTGTTTGGTGGAGAATTTTCTTTGTTAAAATGGATTCTCTTTTATAGTTAGATGCATTGAAAGAAAAAGTACTGATGTCATCAGCTCAGCAGAGACTCAAGTGTGTCAGTTTGCAGAAATTTGGAAAAAGAGCCTTCAAAGCATGGTAAATATTTATAATACAGTTTGTATCTTTATAATGATACATTGAGAATTATTCAGTTGGTAATATTCCACTTACAAGGTATTTAACATAATGTTTCAAATATATAACTTTGTCTTAAAGGTAGCAAGTTAAGTTGGGAAAAATCTGAGGATTGGGGTTTGAAGCCAACCTGAGTAGAAAAGTCCGTAAGACATTTATCTCCAATTAACTAGTAAAAAGCCAGAAGCAGAGCTGTGACTCAAGTGGTAGAAAGCTGCCTTTGAGTAAAAAAAACTCAGGGAACATGTCCAGGCCCTGAGGTCAAGTTCAGGATCGGCAAAGACAAAACAAAACCAAACAAACAAAAAAAATCCCCAAGCCCAAAGCATAAAAAGTTAAGAAAAGTGAATCAGAAGAACACCAGTAATAATTTGAAAGTTCTTGATAATTTGATAATGGTAATGATTTCTGTCTCCTTTCTTTTAATTTGTCAAGAATATAGAAGACTTTTTTTTGTCCTAAAATACAGATAAATCACATTGGTGTATAAAGATTGGGGAACTTATTTTATTTTTTTTTGTCGGTCGTGGGGCTTGAACTCTGGGCCCAGGAGCTGTCCCTCAGCTCTTTAGCTCAAGGTGAGCGCTCTACCACTTGAGCCACAGCACCACTTCTGGTTTTCTGAGTGGTTTATTGGAGATAAGAGTCTCCGAGACTTTTCGTGCCCCGGCTGGCTTTGAACCGTGATCTACAGATCTCAGCCTCCTGAGTAGCTAGGATTACAGGCATGAGCCACCAGTGCTTGGCTAATGGTTTATTTTTTTTAATAATAGTATAGTCAGGGTCTTTAATTTATCTTTCTTCCTAATCTGAAAGTGTCCTTTTATTTCCTAATAATTAAAGTCAACTATCCAATAACTCAAAGTTCCCACTGCTACTGCTCTTATAGCTCTGAATATACTCCTTGTCTCATTCGTTTGCTGGAACTTGTGTTTTATGTTACTTAGCAAATTGTAGGAGCATCCTTCATTATCTGAGACAAGAAAAAAGCTACCTGTTCTTTTGACTTCTCCATTCATTGTCCTTCCAATGACTAATACCTCTTAGTCAATGATCAGTTGACTAACCCCTGTTAGTCATCAATGAATCCACCTAGCAGATGAGAAAATGAAAATGATAGATATTCCATGCCATTTAATAATTTATATATCTGCCAGTTATTCTGCGTATCCAAACCACCACTTCCTATCCAGACTAAAGTGCTAAACAAAGCAAACTTATTGAAAATAATGCAAAGTTACACAGGCTGGGATTGGCTATGGGAAAGAAATTTCCTTTGTGAGATTTAAATAACTCTGCAATGAATAAAAAAAAAAGAACAGTAACCTTATAACTTCATTATAGAGATTAGAGCCTGTATTAGAGAAATTTCTTGGTAAAAGTATGATTAATAAAAATGGTTCCATCTAATAGAAATTACATGATTTATTTTCTCATTTATTACTTTTTAATACTTTTTTATTTGTTTATTTATTATTGAATATATTATTATTTACATACCTATTATTTATTTGTTGTACTGCTAATAATAATAAAGTCAGATCTGCAAGATAAGGCTCCAAATTTGATACCATTTTCAAAATTTCTATTTGATTTTATGAATTATTGGCTTTTTATCCATTTTACATAGTCTATGGCAATGACTAATTCTGCTTCAGAAAAATGTTAACTTCTTAATTAAAATATAGTACAAAAAACTAACAAAAATTTGTCTTTGTCTTGATTTTTTTTGTTACAAGTGGTATTTTCCTAGTGATTTCAAATGAAGTATTATATGTTACTAATAGTTTGTTGGGGGAATTCTCTTTTTTAGGGCAGTATCTCGTATGAGCCAAAAATTTCCCAAAGCTGACTTCGCAGAGGTTTCCAAGCTTGTCACAGATCTGACCAAAATCAACGAGGAGTGCTGCCACGGTGATTTGCTCGAATGTGCCGATGATAGGGTAAAGGCCATTGATTTATTTTGGGATGATTATGTGTTTCAGTGGTAGAAGGAATGTGTCTACTGTCATGAGTGAGAGCTGATGGCCACTGACCTGGTCTTCTCTGCCGCATTTGCTGTTTCTTTTTTTTTTTTAATTTTATTTTATTTTATTTGTGAACATACTGTACAGAGGGGTTACAATTGCATGGGCAGGATAATGCCATTTCTTACCAAGCACTGCAGCCTCCTCCTGTGTTTACCCTTCACATCACTTCCCAGCCTCCTCCCTCCCCCCCAATCCCCATCCTTCTCCTTCTCCCTCCCTCCCCCCCCCCCCCCCCCCCCCGCACCGACGTTGTAAAGCTCATTTTGGACATGACAACTTGTACTTCTCATTGTTGCAACAGGTCCACCTGTATCCTTAAACAACTGGTTTTTCCCCATTTCCTCCACAAGTTATACTGACATCAAATATAGTGAATGCAGGGGTTATACTGTGGGGGAGGGACATACAAAGCAACAAAGAGATAATCTTATAAATGCATTAGAAACACATGCATGAAAGAAAAAAACATTAAAATACATATCTAAGGGTTCATTTTCCTGACATCACATTATCTGACCTTTTCTGCTTGACTCATACATATACTAGATATTGCAAATAAGGGAAACCATGGACCTATGTTTCTTTGGGCCTGGCTTACTTCACTTAATATAATTTTTTCCAAGTTTTTCCATTTCCTAACAAATGGGGCAATGTCATTCTTTCTGATGGAGGCATAGAATTCCATTGTGTATATATACCACATTTTCTTGATCCATTCATCTACTGAGGGGCATCTGGGTTGGTTCCATATCTTAGCTATGGTAAATAATGCTGCAACAGCATTTGCTGTTTCTAAGCTTACGGTGCACTTTTCAATTGCTCTCCTAATTAGGAAGTGGCCTGCAAAGGTTGGCGTCTGCCTCTTAATTGAGAATAAAAGCTTAACCTGGAGGAGGAAAACTACATACTAGCTATATATTAGATATTCTGGAGAGATAGGAAGAGTTGGAGAAGGGGCAGTATGTCACAGTATGTCACAGATCTGTAGAAATGGGTCCTCTCACTCCTCTGTATTTTCTTTTTGCTAACTTGCAGTTAATTTACAAATATTTGACACAATCTATTTTCCTCTAAAATTTTAATTGGTCATTATTTCAATGAACAGAGATATGAACACATTTCAGAATCTTTATCGTGACATTAGAAAATTTAAGGCAGATATTTTTCATATGTAAGCCAGGCCTAGGATTATAATCTTGACTCATTTTTTTCAAGACTCCTATACATTATTTAGGTATTTGGAGTCAATATTTAGGAAATAATGACTTTCAGTTGAAACAGCATTCATGTACTTGTTTTGTAGAAATATAAAATTAATAAATAATTGAGATCAATTAGTTAAAATCAATAAGTAAACACTATCTTGTTCTTGAGTGGCCTTTTCACCATTGGGTATTGAAATCAGGACTCCCAGTTCTGAAGTGAGTATGCTACTGTATTTGGACCAAACTTACAATCCTTTCTCTTTTAGCTTATTTTTTTTAAGATAGGGTCTTAAGGTTTTATCTAGGTCTGCCTTTTATCTCCACATCTCTAGTATCTGAGATTTTGACCTAGGCCTGATGCCTGGATTATATGTTGAGAGAGGGTTTTACTAATTTGGTCTGGCCTTAAATAGCCATTCTCTTATCTTCATCTATGAAGCACTGACTAGTATTTTTTAATAAAAATGTTTTATTCTATCTGAGTTCCATGTATAAGAGCACTGACTGAGATCATGTTCATGTTCATAGGTCTTAGAACACAATAAAATTGTTATGTACAGAAAGTAAAGAGCTAAGAAGTGGTGCTGTGGCTCAAGTGGTAGAATGCTAGCCTTGAGCTGAAGAGCTGAGGGACAGTGCCCAGGCCCAGAGTTCAAGCCCCATGACCAACAAAAAGAAAAAGAAAAAACGATTGACTTCAGAAAGTAACGATCTGGAGAAAAGCACAGTGATGCCAGTTTATGATGAACTATTTTCATCTTGCTGACAGGTGGAACTAGCCAAATACATGTGTGAAAATCAGGATTCAATCTCCAGTAAGCTGAAGGAGTGCTGTGACAAGCCTGTGTTGCAGAAAGCCCACTGCCTGGCTGAGGTGGAAGCAGACGACATGCCTGCTGACCTAACCCCCTTAGAGGCTGACTTTGTTCAGGATAGTGAGGTTTGCAAGAACTATGCTGAGGCAAAGGATGTTTTCCTGGGCACGTAAGTAGACCATTCCGTTTTTATAGAATTGTGTCATTCAGGAAGATGGACTCTCTTTATGCAATGAACATAATTTCATGGGGCCCTAAATGTTTTTTCCATGTCCTTCTCCCAAGCTTTCAAAGTTTGTTTAAAAAGTTAACTAATTTTAAAATATTGTCATCTTCTAATTTAGTAGTTTATGAAGTTTGTTTCAAAAAAGGTAATTGATTTAAAATAATGACTTTTTTTTCCCCCAGTCCTGGGCTTGAACTCTAGGCCTTTTGTGCTCAAGGCTCGCATTCTACCACTGAAGCTACAGCTCCATTTCTGTCTTTTTGTGGTTAATTGGAGATAAGATTCTCACAAACTTTGCTGCTGAGCTGGCTTTGAACTGTGATCTGCTTCTGGCTTCCTGAGTAGCCTGTACCAGGCTCATGTTTTAAATTAATACACCATGCTTCAAGCAGAAGATCTTTGTACCTTAGGATTCGTTTTGGAAATATCTCTATCAATATTTTCTGCATATTATAAATTATGTATATATGCATTCATTTCTTTATTTAATCTAAGGGTATCTCCAAAACATCTAAATATTATAATGCAAAAAATAGTGCCTACTAGTCATCTATCTAGTATCTATATATCTATATCTGTCCATCAATATGAAGACAAGAAAGATGTAGGAAAAGCAATATATAACATGGCACCAGATGGTTCACAGTTAGTTAAAGAGGCTATATTTTCAGTTCTTTGGCAGAATACAAATGATTATATGTTGCAAGTAATTATAGCAATAAACTTTACATTTTCAGTGTTTAATTATTGTATTCTGTGTGCTAAGGTAATATTTACTATAATTATGTTCCCTAACATATTTTGCTCAAATGGAGAGTGAAAAGGAAAATTTTAGAATGATGGATGGAATAACATTGATCAAGATTCATTATACTCATAAAGTGACATTGAATTGAAACCCCCTTTGTACAACTACTTTGATAATAATAATAATAATAATAATAATAAAATTAAAAGATTATCTTTATTGTAGCATCTTTTTGAAATGTAGTCTAAATCAAATTAATTTTGCAGAAAACAACAAGCAATATTTGTTTTCCACAGATTATGTGGTTTGTGCCTCACTACGCTAACTACTATCATCCTCAGTGTATTTATGAGGAAATGAAGTTTCTATTAGTTTATATTAGTTGCTTAAGATAACAAATTAGAATGATGGTCAAAAGAAGAATTTGAACTCAAGGAGCCTTAAACTTAGGGACCTCAAGTTTCTTTCTTTCTTTGTCACTAGGCTTTGCTGCATGGGGATTAAGCAAATATTTGTTGCATGGGAATATGACTTACTTTGGAATATTAGATATTCCTGAGATTAATTTAGGTGACTTTTGTTACCCATTTGTTCACCGAAATCCATGTGCATCTTAATTAGGTTCCTGTATGAGTATTCAAGAAGGCACCCTGACTATGCTGTCAGTATGCTGCTAAGACTCGCCCGGAAATATGAAGCCGTACTGGAGAAATGCTGTGCTGAAGCTGATCCTCCTGCATGCTATGGCAAAGCAGTAGGTCCTTTGTAACAAAGCAAAAATGTAACTGTTAGGTGATTTCAATAATGAGAAAGCAAAACAGTGCAAGATCTAGTCTGTTCAGTGTTCTTAAATATTCTGGGGAAACTATCCTAAATAGGGTAGTTCATGAACCATAGAATCATTGGTCTAAAAAATAAAGATACGAAGATAGCAATTTCCAATTTCACAAAACTGACCATTCATTTTTTTCTTTTTCCTTATATGCTTGAGACAAAAAATCAGAAAAAATAAGTTAAATATAAACCAAGAGATTTAACTTAGTTATCCAGAAATTTAACTGATCCCGAAGTTATCAGGGAAGGTTTTGAAGGTTTTTTTTTTTTTTGGTCCGGTCGTGGGGCCTGAACTCTGGGCCTGGGCGCTGTCCCTCAGCTCTTCAGCTCAAGGCTAGTGCTCTACCACTTGAGCCACAGCGCCACTTCTGGCTTTTTTCTTATGTGGTGCTGAGGAATCGAACCCAGGGCCTCAGGCATGTAAGGCAAGCGTTCTACCACTGAGCCACCTTCCCAGCCCCGGTTTCGAAGGTTTTGAAGTCTTTCTTTTCAATATTCTTTCAGTTTTTAAAACTTTCCACATTCAATGTTCTATCAATATTCAGGATCTGATATTCTTTACAATATTTAAAATCTTCTTGAGATGGCTTAGGAATCTTTTTGTGGATAATTAGGTAGGAGGAAACATCTTCTACAGGATTTTATGGATATAATGGTTTCAAAATAATCAGAAATAAGAAGAGACCTATTCATACTAAGAAGCTACTGACTGTCAGGCACTACAGTGCACCTGATGCTGATGATATTTTCTCATCTTAGAGAGCGCAGGACCAACTACATAGATGGGCTAATGATTCTAATAAAAAATATTGTTACCTGTCATTTAATGAAATTTTACATTGACCTATGTGTTTTAATTTATTAGCTTAGTGGATTTATAGACCAAATTTAGGAGGCCAGGACTATCTTTACCTCCATTGCTTAGATAGGATTCTGAAACTTGGAGATGGTATATGAAGTTGCTCAGACAAGAAAGTATGCATATGATCTGGCTAAATGCTAGCTACTGCAATCCACAGTCTGAATATGCTTAACTATTTGCACTCAGCAATCTCAAGCAATAAAAACAACTGGAAAGTAATGTGATGGATGTAATGTGTTTGGGGGCAGAAAGGAGGAAGGGCTGAAATAGGATCTTTCAGTTTTGCTATAAATACAGTTCTTTTATATTCTAGTTTGAAGAACTTAAGCCTCTTGTGGACGAGCCTCAAAATTTAGTCAAAGATAACTGTGAGCAGTTTGAGCAGCTCGGAGAATATAAATTCCAGAATGCGTAAGTGATTTTGTTATTTGCTAGTTTTTTCTTGATCATTTGTTTCCTAAGTCAGTAAGTAAGATATATGCCATGTGCTATTTATTTATTTATTATTTATTTATTGCAGGTACTAAAGCTTGAACTCAAGGCCCAGACTAGTACTATACCATTTCAGCCATAGCTCCACTTTCCTTGCTAGTTAACTGGAGCTGAGTTTACAGGTTTTCCTGCCTACACTGGCTTCAAACTGCAGTCCTCCAATTGTAGCTGGGATTACAAGTGTGAGCCATCTGCACTTGAGTGGCATGTATCTTTTAATAGGAAAGATACATTATGTATTTTGAATATCTCTTTATTCAGGAATTCTTGAGAGTAGTGATCAAATAATTGACAGGAGGGAGAGGCCTATACCTGTGCAGAGTGTAATAAAACTGAATTTTGGGGCCTGAGAATATGTAGGTCACAAGGATTGATACAAAGTTTGGTACATCAGAACTGAGGATGTCCCTTGAACTTGTTAAGAGAGACTTTATGAGGAAATATGCTATAGCACGATTTTGCTGAGTAGGCAGTAGTATGCATTGTGTATCAGAACCACAATAGGTTAGACACAGCTAAACACAAATATATAATAAAGAGATTTAGATACATATGTGAATATTACTATTTGAGGGAAGTGATATTTGAGAGATATAACTAGACTTTTATGGTTATAACCTGTTTTCCTATGGCATTTACTACCTAGAAGAGATAGAAACTTAATAATCTGATAGAATAATATTCCAATTCATTACCACCTTCGGGTGAAAGTAAAATCCAGATGTCATAAGGACCATAACATTCATGGCAGTTCATACACATAGTTTGACTTCTTCCTACTATAGATGTTAGGGATAACAAAAATGACCAACTATAGTTCCTTCAGAGTAGATTGCAGTCATGTACATTGACCTTCATTGGTGATATTCTTTACAAGCAATTAATATATGTCTGATAAATTCCTAGATTACCTGCATATTGTATTTCTTTAAGTTTAATTGAGGTCTCATCTCTATTGAGTAAAATATATATACTTCCTCCCAGTTCATTTTACATCTTCAAAGATGATTGCAGTGCTCATATGTGTTATGCATCTAATAGAATTTATTGGAAAAGCTAAGTAATAATAACTATGGGAACCTAACTATAATAAGTCAACTCACTTTTCTAAGATTATAATAGAGATCTGAGATGAAGAGTTTATTGTACAGTTTGGTATACAAGGCACATTCCAGTAGTTACTCAGAAAAGGTCTTCCAAGACTGACATCCACTTTGGAGATGAATATAATTTGATAAAGTTAAAAATAAAATTACATTAGTTGATCTTAGCTGAATTGTCTCTTCTTGATGTATTATATTAGAACATAACATTTTCTTGTCTGGATAAGAACTGTGGACTGTTTCTTTTAAATAGGCTTGTAGTTCGTTACACCAAGAAAGCTCCTCAGGTGTCCACTCCAACTCTTGTAGAGGCTTCAAGAAACCTCGGAAAAGTGGGCACCAAGTGTTGTAAACTTGCTGAAGCACAGAGACTGCCCTGTGTTGAAGACTATGTGAGTTTTTGAGAATATCATAAAGTTAATAATTATGATTTGTTTGTCTTTAGATAGTGATAAATGTGACTTTCAGAGGCAGGTGTGGACTAACCTGTGTGTATCTGTATGTGTAAGTAGTGTGTGTTTATAGTAGTTCCATCAGTCTGAACTTGTTTACCTATATTATCCTGACTCCCAAGTTTAGGATTTAGTTAAGATAACAAAGGCAATAACTTGTTTTGAGTAAAAAGAGTCAATTCTCATTGTTATTGCTTCAATTTTCAGTTTCTTTTTTTATAATTTAATTTTATTGTCAAGGTGATGTACTAAGGGGATACAGTTACATATCTAAGGTAGTGAGTACATTTCTTGTCTGATTGTGTCAGTATAAGACTAAATCTTCCTCACTCTAACACATTTTGGGGCTATATCATCTCAAATGATTTTCTTAAACTATTCTAAATATGTAGAGGTATTACAAACAAAGATGATTTTGTGTGTGTGTGTGTGTGTGTATGTGTGTGTGTGTGTGTGTGTGTGTGTGTGTGTGTGTGTACACATGTGCACATTACTCTGGACCTCCTGCTCTCAGCTTTTGTACTCATGGCTGGTGCTCTACCACTTGAGCAACACTGCCTCAATCAACTTTGGATTCAAAGTTGTAAGTTTACATTACACTATGTTTAGAAAATGAATGTTGGTGGAACATTTTCAACTTTGCTTCTTTTGAAGCTATTTGTGCTTTTTCCCTGCTCTTTAGCTGTCCCTGGTGCTAAACCGGTTCTGTGTGATGCATGAGAAGAACCCAGTGAGTGAGAGAGTCACTGAATGCTGCACTAAGTCTTTGGTGAATAGGCGACCTTGCTTCAGTGCACTGACAGTGGATGAAACCTATGTTCCCAAAGAGTTCAACGCTGAAACGTTCACCTTCCATGCTGACTTTTGCACACTTCCAGAGACGGAGCAACAGCTCAAGAAACAAATGTGAGTGGTATTTCATCACTGCATGTGTTTGTAGATTTCATAGATGTCAATTGAACAGTTTTTTTTCTGATATAGTGATTATAGCCATTAAATAAAGTATTCAAGTATTTGGCCTTATTAACATGACAAAAGTTTCAAGAATACAATGGGTGGTTACAATATTGACAACAAATAATTAGGATAATACTGTGACTAAAAACCACAGTAGGATAAAATCGAAGAATAGACTGGTAGAAAAGCTACGAAACAAACCTATGATTTTGTGATGATAGAAAATTAATTGTAGAAATCATAGAAGAATTTTTTTCTAGTCATGAATGATCATGTGAAGTTGATATCATAGGCAAGATTTTGTCTTTTGAGAATGATTTTGAGAGTGATTTGCTAAAAAAATATAAAAATGTAAATTTTGAGAATCAGTATCTTTTTACTGTCATGAAGTTTAGTATATTCTGAAATTAACAGCAGAAAAACTTTTGTTATCTTTGGTGGCCTATTATCAGGATCAGACTTAAAAGTAAAAGTCATAATATAAAATTCATGGTATTCTCTGTCTGTCTGTCTGTCTGATTTGAGAGTTTTCTCTTTTATTTGGTTTCCTGGGAATTTTCTAAACCAAAGTGGACATTAAATTTTACCTTGTTTACATGTTCTTCTGTGAGAACCACCAGCTCCCGCTCTTTTGGGTAGTGTTATTTCTTGTAGCCTCCCAGATATTAACTTTGAATATCAAACACGAATACTGTCACAGCAGAAAGATCTTAGATGAAGTCTAAATTAATTAAAAATTTTAAGCATCAGCTTGGCATTGGTGGCTCACCTCTATAATCCTAGCTGCTCAGGAGGCTGAGATCTGAATATCATAGCTCTAAGTTAGCCTAGACAGGAAAGTCTGTGAGATACTTACCTCCACTTAAACACCAAAAAAAGCTAGAAGTTAAGCTGTAGTTCAAGTGATAAAGCATGAGCCTCAAATGAAAATTTTCAGGGACAGTATTCAGGCCTGGAGCTCAAGACCTTCCAGATTAGTAAACAAAATTAAGGATTATTTTGATTTATTAAGTAGCTATAAAATTCACTATGGCATTACTTCTAAGTCTGAGTGATACTGAAGTGCAGTTTGAGTAATATCTAAATGTCAATTGTTGGAAACTTCATTAAATACTAAGTGGCTTGCATTGATTTTTTCATTTGATCCCATCCCCAAGCCTAGTAGAGTGGATTTTAATACAGTACTACATGGAGGAGAGGATGAGGTAACAGTGAATGCCTTAGTTTCATCTATAATAACGTGGCTCCAAGATTTGTAGTCTTCATTGATGGTACTGCCATCCTTACCATCTCTACTTTTCTTTAAATGAGTAAACTGATTCCTCTGTTTCTCCTTTTGTGTTCAAACACAGAGCAATTGCAGAGCTGGTGAAACACAAGCCTAATATAACAAAAGAACAACTGACTGCTGTTTTGGGGAAGGTTGCAGCTTTACTGGAAACTTGCTGCAAGGCTGCTGACGTAGAGGCCTGCTTCTCTGAAGATGTACGGGAGTTGTTCTCCTTATTATGTCTAATTTCCATTTCTGGGCTTAGGGCTTAGGCCTTTATGTACTGAAGGGCATGCAGAACAGAGAGCTGATTTGACATACAGTCATCTTACACAGGAGTTCTTGGCTTTTAACTCCTGTTGTGCTGTTTGTAGCACAGTGTTAAATATTTATAATGCCTTATCTGTTCCAAGTTTGTGATGCTTATGCATATAGAGGGAAGTATCTGTATAACCTTACATATTTTGATCAGTGAAACAAATTAAGTGTGTCTTTATACTTAAAAGTGCTTTGAGTTTGTGGTTAAAATTTACTAGGTAAGATTTACAAATATCTGAATTATTTGCTATTCTTCCCTCCTCAAAGCCTAACAGTAATTTTTCATCCCTTTTTGGATTTGGCTGTGAGACAGATTCCTTCCATAAATCCTGATAGTAAGCTGAAAGTAAAGACTGTGACTCATATGACATCATTTTTGTATACACCAATTCATATGTAAATTATAGTTAAAAATTCTGATATGAATGATATTATTTTCTCAACATCTGTTATTCCTTTGTATTTAGGGTCCAAAGGTGGTTGCTGCAAGTCAAGCTGCCTTAGCTTAAAACACCACAACCACAAGCATCTCAGGTGATTATACTTTTGCTTTGAAAACAGAAACCTACTAATTATAGTTATCATTGTCAAATTGTAAACATTGGCCATTTGCCAAGACTCATATAAACAACTGCTAGCCACTTTTCCTAGCTTGTTCTATCTATATTGATTCATTAAAACTCAAAATAGTAGTCATATTGGTAGTCATTATTATTTCCATTTTTTTAGATGAGAAAAGAGCGTATAGATAAAGACCTAGGTGAAGTAATTTACCCAAAGAACAACCACTCTAGTGGGAAGAGGAGCTAAAGTTCATTTCAACCTCACGCTTAAACATTAACCATTGTCTTACATAAGGTCATGGTGTGATCCATGAACCATCCAATGCACCATCACTGGAGTAGTATAGGTACTAGCTGACTTATACGAAAGGGCTTTTATTTAGGCCAAAAAGCAGCTGAAGATAAAGTATTTCATATGACTCAAATAAGTATTTCCCAAATATAGATTATTGGGGAATATGATGAATTTATTTCAAGTGAGTAATATTATTAAAACTTTATTTAGAATCTGCACCAAAGCCTGGAATAGCTGCTGTGCATCTCACAACCTTTAATCCTATGATAATGTGATTTCCTCCCATCCTAAGTGGGAAGGTATTCTTCCTAGATTTCCTACATTCACAAGATACCTTTTCTTGCAATAACTTAGACAAACAGCAAGTAGAGAATAGCTCTGAGGAGACATGAGCCCTTATTGGAAGCTTGAGCATGCAGAAGGCTCCTGCTGTGATGTGCTGAAGAGAATACATTACATTTGTCCCTGTGTCCTCAGCCTAGACCAGCAGAAGGAGAGCTAAGTTAAGGCTAGGACAGGCTTAAGTTGCTTTCCTTGGCTTAAATGGCAGAAAAACAATCAAAGCAATTCAGAATTTGTCCTTAACAGATGTGGAAAATATAAGCAGCACTTAATATTTCTCATTTTGTTTTTCAGTCTACCCTGAGAAAAAGAAAAAGAGAAATGGAGACTCAAAGCTTATCATCTGCTTTTCTTTTCTGTTGATGTAAAATCAACACTATCCAAAAAAACCATAAATTCTTGAAATATTTGACTTCTTCCCTCTGCACTTCAATAAAAATGAAAAGTCTAATACTGTTGTCCAGGATTGTCATTTTCCAAATATGTGTTTTCATCCTGAAAATTTTGTACACTCTGTGAGAGTTTCATTTTTTTTCATTTATTCTACTTCTTACAAATCCATTAGACTTTTTTTATTGTGAAAATACTGAACAGAGGGGTTACAATTACATGGGCAAGATAATGAGTATATTTCTTATCAAGCATTGTAGCCTCCTCCTTTGTTTCCCCTTCCCATCCAAATCCATTAGACTTTTATCTTCATTTAATCACCAAAAAGATACTGGAAGCATGGGTCAAATAGCAGAGGCTGGGTCTTCCACAACTCACTGCTATGAGCAAAAAAGCCAAGTGAGTGTATGAGTTCAAGCCTAAGTATTAACAAAAAATAAAATAAAACAAAAATACCAACCAAACTCCAAACAACAACAACAACACAAAACAACAAAATCAACCAACCAACCATCAACCTACCAATCATCAAACAAACAAAACCTTCCTATAATAGACCGGCCTTATGACCTTTGCTAAACTATTCTGTTCTTCCAAAGGATTTATCACTATACAAGAGAGATACGTGCACAGTCATGTTTATCATAGCACTAGTAGCAAAAACCAAGAATACCACTATCTAGTGAATGGTTAAATAAAATATGATGTGTGAATATCTATCTATCTATCTATCTATCTATCTATCTATCTATCTATCTATCTATCTATCTATCAAATGCATGTACATATATATGTATGTACAATGAATTACTATTCAGTCATAATGAAAAAATGCTACTCATTCAAGCTGAATGAGAGAATGATGCACTGAATACAAGCTCCAAGCCCCAACACTAGAACAAACCAACCAAACAAACACACCCCAAACGACAAAGAACGTTATTATGTTATTTGAAAGAAGAAAGAAAAACTAGGAATCATACTTGGAGAGAGAAGCTAAGCTCTGAAAGGCAAATATCACATGTTTTCATTTATATATATATATATATATATATATATATATGCAGCTTAAATGGAATGATGGCTATGATGGTAAATCGTAATAATGTACATGTATATAGAAGTAGACTGGTGGGAAAGAAGTGGGATAGAGAATAGCAAAGGACAAAGTGCTAGGGGTTGAGCAGGATCAAAGTACATCACATATATGTGTGATGACAGTGTAACAACATATTAAATACTGTTGGAAAAAGGCAGGGATGAGGGATGGTGGTGAAGGGAATAGTATAGAGTGGGTGAGATTGTTCAAATAACAGTTCATACATTCATAGAAACATCAAATGAAACCCCCTGATACAATTTTTGTATGCTAACAATGACAAAAAATTATTTTCTCAGCTTTGAAGGCTGGAGAGATTAAGATCCAGCTTGTAACAAAGTTGAACTTCTGGTGATGGCTTTCTTCCTGGCTTACCTACAACCTTCTTTTTGCTGTGTCCTTCATCACAGGGAGAGCAGGAACTTTGGTACTATTTTCACCCTAACTGCCTATTCTCTACTTTTCCTAAACAACTGTCACTAAGTACAATGCATTAGGGGTTTAGGACTTCAACATAAGAACCTTAGGAATCTAGTTGGCAATGGCTCATGCCTGTAATCCTACCTATTCAGGAAGGAAGCTGGGACCTGAGGACCATAGTTAGAAGCCAACAAGAACAGGAAAGCTCTTACCTTTAGTTGTCTAACAAGAAGCTGGAAGTAGAGCTGAGCCTCAAGTGACAGAATACCATCCTTTAAAAAAAAATGCTAAAAGAAAGCACCCAGGCCTTGAGTTTAAGCAATTTTGGGAAAGCCTAAACATTTGTTCATTGCAAAATCTCTGGATAAAAAAGGGGAGTTTCTGACTTAACAACTGGCTACCATTCAACTCTGCTAAGTGCTATGATTTGAATGTATGTATCCCTTTAAAATTAATATGTCGTGACCTAATACCCATGTGGTTTAAGAAGTGATGGAGTCATAAGACCTCTGCATTCACCAGTGGATTAGGGCTTTTACCAATGAGGTCATGGGTGGTGGTATAGTCCCTTTGCTTTTACCTGCCCTCTGCTTTGTGGGATACACAGGGCCATCTTTGAAGAATTGCCTTTCACCAGATATGATTTCCTGGCATCTTGTTTTTGGATATTCTAGCCTTGAGAATAGAGATAAACACGTCTATGATTTATAAATTTCTTAGTCTCAGGTATTTTGCTAGAGCAGCACAGAGAAAGACATGGAGGAAAAGAAGTGTCAGCAATGATAGTGATAATGGCCCCAAGGCCATCTTATTCATTCATGAGTATGGAGTTCTTAAGAGATAGTCACCTACCCAAATGTCCTTCCTGTCACTCTCACATTGGAAATTAGACAAAGAATTTGTAAGGAACATTCCCTTTGGTATTTCTTACACGGTGTCACTGCTGTAAAAACTTGGGAGAGATTGACTCTATATGAAAAATCATCGGAAGACAAGTATTTAGAAAAGAATATTTCTGTGTAATTATTGTTTTAGGAATTTTAGGAGAAATTCTCAATACACGTTTCCCTTAAGTATGCTATAATTTTTATAAGGACCCTGTTTATAAGCACCCATGCCTGCTTATCAGAATCAGCTAGCACAGTTAAGGGAACATGCTATTAATGGAACATACATGCATACTTTGTGAAATTAATTTTCAATTGGTGTTCCACAAGTTTTTTGCTCTCTCCTTGACTCACATTGATATTCTATCAGGCTTATTGACCTTGAAATACTTCTGCTTTTTAAAATTTAATAGGCAGACTGGTTGCCTACACACACACACACACACACACACACACACACACACAATAGGCAGACTGGTTGCCTACACACACACACACACACACACACACACACACACACACAGTAGAAGATCTACCTGGTGAGATCTCTTTACTTAATCATGAGGAGGACTATTATTATTATCATTTTATAGATGATGAAATAAACCCCAGATTAAATTATTTGCCCAATATTATATGGCTAATAATTGGTAAAGCAAAGAGTAAAACCTTTGTGGTTATAGTAGGCCCAGTTTTAATATGCCATATTGCCACTTGGTAGTTTCATGGATTTATGTAAAAGCAAAAGAATCAGAGGAATGGAAAATTGTATGTTGTGAACTCTGCACTTTGGACTAAACCTTGGACAATTACACATATGGATTTAGGCTTGTTTGTAGTTAAATACTTCCCAAAGTTATAGAACAAATAAACGACAGGGCAAATAGTCCAACCTAGTCTACAAATCCACATGCTTAACCATGACTGCCCTGCTTTATGTGTACATGTTATTTGGAATTCTATGTGGATTTATGAATGTTTGTGATATTTAAATAATTACAGTTTGGTATATAACATCTGTTTTCCAGTTGTTATAAATTTCTCCTCAACCTTTGGATAGATGAGGGAAATGGCTTATCCAGCCATGAAACCAGCAATGTGTGTAGTGATTATCATAAAAACTAAAAGAGAATTTGTAAAGTTATAAAGATCTCTGTGTGATAGCACACACCTGTAATCTCAGCATTTTGAAGGATGACATAGAGGAGGATAACAACTCTAGGTCAGTGTTGGGTACACAAAATTCCAAGCAGCCTGAGTTTTTAAATAAGTTTTTTGTATTGTAAAAATACTGTACAGAGGGGTTACAGTTACATGAGCAAGGTAATGAGTACATTTCTTATCAAGCACTGTTGTCTCCTCCTTTGTTTTTCCCCTACCATCCCTTCCCTCCCATCTCCACAACTACACTCCCCCTTTGCCCGCCTAAATTGTAAAGTTTGTTTTTCGACATAGCTTCTTGTACATCTCATTGTTGCAATGGGTCAACCTATATCCCTGTTTAAACAATTTGTTTTTTCCCTTCCCCTCCCAAAATTATACCAACATCAAATACAGTGAAAACAGGGATTATACCATGGGGGAGATACATACAAAGCAACAAAAAAAATCATGTGGTACCTTATAAATACGTTAGAAGCAATAGCAAGAAAGAAAAAAAAAACACTTGTGTCTTTATCTTGGGGTTCATTTCGCTTAACATCATCTTATCTGACCTTTTCTGCTTACCTCAGACATATACTAGTTATTGCAAATAAGGGAAACCATGGGACCTATGTTTCTTTGGGCCTGGCTTATTTCACTTAATATCATTTTTTCCAAGTCTTTCCATTTCCTAACAAATGGGGCAATGTTGTTCTTTCTGATGGAGGCATAGAATTCCATTGTGTATATATACCACATTTTCTTGATCCGTTCATCTACTGAGGGGCATCTGGGTTGGTTCCATATCTTAGCTATGGTAAATAATGTTGCAATAAACATAATTGTGCTGGTAGCTTTAGTATGGTCTTGTTTGTGGGATTGCTGGGTCATAGGGGACCTCTATGTGGAGTCTTTTGAGGAACCTCCATACTACTTTCCAAACTGGTTGAACAAGTTTACACACCCACCAACAATTCAGTAAGGTTCCCTTCTGGCCACATCCCCTCCAGCATCTGTTGTTATTAGAGTTCTTGATTATAGCCATTCTAACTAGGGAGAGGTGGAGTCCCAATGTGGTTTTGAATTGCATTTCTTTTATGGCTAGAGAGGTTGAGCATTTCTTCCTGTGTGTATTGGCCATTCTTATTTCCTCTTCAGAAAAGTTTCTCTTTCAGTCTTTAGCCCACTTATTTATTGGGCAGTTGTTTTCTTTGAGCACCATTTAGTGAAGAGGCTGTCTTTCTTCCATTCTATTTTTTTAGCTCCCTTATCGAAGATTAGGTGGCTATAGATCTGTGGGTTCATTTCTGGATTTTCAATTCCATTCCATTGGTCCTGAGGTCTGTTCTTGTGCCAGTACCAAGCTGTTTTGATTACTATGGCTTTATAATAGAATTTGAATTTCGGTATTGATATTCTTCCAGCACTGTTCTTTCTGTTAAGGATCGTTTTTGCTATTCGGGGTCTTTTATTGTTCCATATGAATTTTTGGATTGCCTCTTCTATTTTCTTGAAGAATGAGGTAGTAATATTGATAAATATTGCCTGAGTTTGTTTTTAAGATAAAAATAAGATAAAAATAAAAAGATTCTTAAAGAAAAATTGAAAAAAACTAGAAATATAAATCAAAATAAAAAAACAAGAAAAGCAATGAAAAGGGATGAAAAAAAGATGAAAATTCCACCTACTCAAATGAAAAGAAATGAATTGAAAACAACCCAACCTAACCTGATCCATACCATACAAAAACAAAGAAATCAGAGTTTGTAGAACCTAGGATTTGTTAAGTAGAACATCTTCTACTGTCTGAAACACTTGTCATTGAATAAATACATTCACCGTCCATTCAGCACAGGTTGTTGAGGGTTTTTTTTTTTTGTTTTTTTTTGTTTTTTTTTTTTTTGTTGGTTATGAGGCCTGAACTCTGGGCCTGGGTGCTGTCCCTCAGCTCTTCAGTTCAAGCCTAGCTCTCTACCGCTTGAGCCACAGCACTACTTCCGGCCTTTACGGCTTATGTGGTGCTGAGTAATCCAACCCAGGGCCTCATGCATGCAAGGCAAGCACCCTACTACTGAGCCACCTTCCCAGCCCCGGTTGTGGAGTCTTGTCTATGGGTTAGACTTTGTGAAAGACTTTGAAATATTTTATCGGCATTTAACCAAGTCACACATGTTTGTTTGTTTGTTTGTTTTTTAATTTTAATCTGTTTTTGTTTGTTTTTTTCATACATCTGTGTTACACTTTTTCAGAATCAATGCTTCATGATGAGTGGTTTTCAGCCATTTTTCATAGATAATGTAGTTGTTCTCATACATTTAAGTAAAATTCCCCCTTAAGGGCAAGGGGAGAGCTGCACTTTTCATGAACTTTCTTGGAATTCATTGTTAGACATGGTCAACCGTCTCATATAAGGGAGTATACAAGAATAGGCCATGTTCCCATGAATGTGGTTATTTTGAAAGGAAATGTAGGGGGGCCACATCTAGCAGAAAATAAACAAAAACTAACATATAAACTGTGACTTCTACTTGTCAAGTATGAAGGCTTTGCTGATGCTAAGGTAATACCTACCTCTGTTTTAAGTGCTGTTGATGAAAACCTTCCATTTAAATTTGTGCCTTTCAGGTCAAAACTTCCTTAATCACAACAAAACAAAGAAAGGTTGGATAAGTGGGACTGCATTAAACTGCAGAGCTTCTGCATGGCAAAGGACATAGCTAGCAAAATTAATAGAAAGCCCACAGACTGGGAGAAAACTTTCACAAACCATGCAACAGACAACGGCTTCATATCTAAAATATACTTACAGCTCAAAAACAAATCCCCAAAAAATAGCCACCCCATTAAAGTGGGCTAAAGACTTAGACTTCTCTGAAGAAGAAATAAGAATGACTAATAGACACATGAAGAAATGCTCAACATCTTTGGCCATAAAAGAAATGCATATCAAAACAACATTGAGATTCTACCTTACCCCAGTTAGAATGGTCATTATCAAGAAATCTAATAACAACAAATTGCTGGTTGGGATTCAGCCAAAGGGGAATGCTAGTGCACTGTTTGTGAGAGTGCAAACTTGTTCAGCCACTCTGGAAAGCAGTATGGAGGTTCCTCAAAAGACTATACATAGAGCTCCCCTATGGCCCAGCAATCCCACTTTTGGGTATTTACCCAAATGATCACAAACAAGACCACACTAAAGCTACCAGCACAACCATATTCATTGCATCAGTATTTACTACAGCTAATTATGGAACCAACTCAGATGCCCCTCAGTAGATGAATGGATCAAGAAGATGTGGTATACATGTATATATGTATATATATGTATATATATGTATATATATATATATATATGCACAAATTCTATGCTTCCATGAGAAAGAATGATATTTCCCCATTCATAAGGATATAGAAAGACCTGGAAAAATTATATTAAGTGAACTAAGCAGACCTAATGAAAAGTAGGTTGCATGGTTTCCCTCATTTGTAATAACCTGAATATGTCTCCGATATCCTTAACAGGGGATCACAGTAGCCCAATTGCTAAGTGCATAGGGTCATATATAATGAAGCGTATTAATGTGAACTTCAAGAATTGTAAACAAGAGGTTCTTATTTTGTCGTGTATGTAGTTAGCTCTTTATTTTTATTTCTCTTAGTTTTCTGTACTTTGTGTCTTGTGTATAAGTTTGTTTGATCCGTGGAAGGAAAAGGAAATCACAGAAATGGCAAGGAAAAGGATGAACTAATGTAACATTGATACTCCCTTGACACTAGGTTGGAAATGAACTCTACAACTTGGGGGGGGGGGAGAAAGGAATTAGGGAGGAGTAGGTGGGAGAAAATGAGGGACGAGGAAACAATGATTAAAAGCAAATGTCCTCATTATTCATTACTGTAAGCCCCTGCTCATCACCTTTTCAATAAAGCTAAACATACATAAATTTGTGCCTTTATCACTTGCAACATTGTATATATTTTTAAAATACACACAGGTTATATAATACTTTTAAGAAATGTCTATAATTCTTTCCTTGACCCAGTGAGAGAAGAGGCAGAGACAGAAAAATGAAATTCCTGAAGTGAATTTTCTGACAATTTTCCATGTTATTGCAAAAGGAATTTTGAACTGAGCAACACAGCCATTTGTCTTTAAGATATTGAATGCAGAAGGTTAAATTTACAGAATTTTAACACATAATCTTAAAATATTAATTATGTTAATATTAAATATACTCATGTATAATTCATAATTATGAATCAGAAATATTTTAGGAGAGCCACCATCAATATCCTAATTATTAAGATTAGTTCTTTATTACTTTTGTGCTAGTACCAGGGCGTGAACCCAGGGTCTCATGTTCTTGCTGCTCAGCTTTCTTACATCTAGTGTTCAACCACTTGAGCTATACAAGCGTCATTGTTTTACAAAAGCAGTAAAATGTTTGTCTTTGTGACTTTAGACTTCTCTCAGGAACAAAGTTTCTTGAATTGCATTTGGAAAAATGCATTCTGCGAAGATCCTCAGGGATGCATTAGTTTCTGCAGTTATCATTTTGAGTGTGAGTGCAATTACTAGTATTCATTTGGCTTGTACGTGCTATTAGCTGTTAACTTAGGAAGAATGAGTATTACTTAGGAAGAATGGGTACGCTTGGGTTTTAGGCATTAGCTATAATTTTCCTTTACTGGAAAAATTTGGCCACAATATGGGGGTGGGCAATAGGGGAAAATCTCATTTCATGAAAGCAGTTTGGACAAATTTAAGTGACTTTTCACTTCTTAGAAAACATTCAGCTGCTCTAGTGAGTAGTACTTGAGAATCAATTTGCAGTTTAGGAATGAACAAACTTGGGTCATGGACATGGCTCAAGTGGTAGAGCACAACTTGAAAGTGTGGAGCCTTAATACTGTATCTATGTCACGCCAACCCTAATACAAAAGGCTCAGAAAGCACAAAGCCCTTTGTGTTCAAACTTCATTACTGCCAAGGAAACAAAAAACAAAACAAAACAAAACAAAACAACCATCCTAATTGGTAGAGTGCCTGTGTAGGAATGACCAAACTTGGATCTCAATTTCCTTCCTCCCATTAATGAAACTTTTCTCTCTAAGATAGTCCAATGGGAAGCACGAAATCACTGAATACTGAGATAGAAGGAAACTTCAGGACCATTTAAACCAACGTGACTCACATGATGTGGAGATTGGAGATAGCTATAGATCGAGGGCCTAAGTTTGTGGCTAGAAACTAGCACTGAGTTAACTTAAACAGCAGAGTAAATAATTGAGAAATTGTCAGTAAATAATTAGGAAATCTGAGTGGGCTTGAGACAAATTCTAAACTCCCGAATTTGCAAGAGGCAAGGTCAGAAAGGGGACCCTTTGCCAAGAGCACTTTGGATGATACGGAAGTTAGAGCTGGGGCAAGCCAAAGGTGATGAGTTAGTGGGTGTATTAACTAAGCACAGTGCGTGGTTGAAAAATGATTGTGGAAATAGCTACAAAAGTTCAATGCAAAGTAAGAATTTTTCTCCTGCTTCTTTCTTTTCTGCCTTTTTCTCTTTTTCTCCCTGCTCTGCTTTCCTCTCCTTTCTCCTTCTCTCCCCTCTCCTTCCTTACCCCTCTCTCCTCCCCTCTCCTCTTTCCCTTCCCCTGCCCTTCTCCTTCCCCTTTCCTCCTTTTTAAAAACATTAGGCAGGTTTTCTGTAGTTCAAGGTAGCCTAAACCTTACAGTCTTCCTCCTCTGCCTTCAAAATGCTAGGATAACAGTCCTATATCACCAAGTTTGAGTCTTCAAAATATATTTTTTAAATCAGTACAGTTTATATTTAACAAGAGCCATTATCTACCCACAGAAATTGCTATCTAGATTTGAGTAGCAAAATAAAAGAAGTTTTAGAAATGTAACAGTGTAGTTCTTCCTGACCCTCAAGAATGTAATCATTTAGTGGCAGTTCACCCAAACAAGTACTTTTTAATGATAACCCATTCAGAGGTTTATTAAGCACTTGAACTCTTACCTTTTCCTGCTTAAAAAAAATCTTTGCCTATCAAAGTTGATAGATGTGAAGATAACTAAAATCTTGACTTTTCAATTATAAACTTTGCAGTTATTTATGTGTCAACATATTTCTTTTGGCCCTTTATGATGGTGTGTACTTTTAGTAGTTGTCACTTGGGATTTGGTGGCTGGAAGATTGTGACTTATATGCTATACCAAGAATAGCATGCTGAGTTTAATTCTCAGTACTGAGGGGGAAAAAGAAGTAGAGACTTTGCCCATTCACAATTACACAACAGCATAACAACAAAGTCACTGAGAACACATTTTCTTCCTAGAATTTACCTTGTAGCTAATAGTTTTGATTGTTCCATTTCTTTCATGACTGTTTTTAATCTGGCCAAAGCAACAATACTAAAACAAGAAGAATCTTTTTGAATTAAGCATCTTTTCTTTCAACACTCCTCTGGTTTGAGCAAAACAATACCAGTAGCTGCTTCCCTTACCTAACACCATGCTTCCTTTCAGTCACATTAATTAACATTAGTAGAAGTGATGAGTGAAATAGACTGATGGTATCCCAGCAGAGGATAGAGGAGGGAAAGAGGAAGAGGGAGGTGCAGGATTACAATGCATGGAAAATCAACCAGATGTGGTTTTGATTGTGGGCATGGATTGAGGAGTTTATACTACAGAGTTGAGAGTCTCTTCATTTGTATTCTAGACCTGTAGAAATTTGTATCATACAAAGCAAAGAAAAGCTGAAAATAGACCATACAGTCTTCACTGTCATTTAAGAACGATCGTAGTTTTCTCCCCAACAGAAAAATCATTAAAAAAAAATCTAACTCAAAAAGAGTTAGAGGAAACCAATCATGAAGTTTGGTAGGCATTTAGCTTCATGGTACTGATACCCCCTGGGGCAGAAGCACTGTCCAGTGGCAAGACTAACCAAGGGCATGCTGACCAAAGGACACTAATTACCACTGCTGAAGTAATCTTTTCTATCCGCACTTACACAAAAGGCTGTATCTAGCACTCTTCGTTTAAATATTTGCATTTACTGACATGCCAAAGTTCTTCTTTGGTGACTAAACATAAAGTTTCAAGACCTGAATAACAGGCTATGGAGAAATAACCAATACTTACTTTTGTGGCTTTGTTCTTCTCAGTATACAATGCACATGCAGTATTCTGTGAGTGATTTCAAAGAAAAATGTAAAAATTCTTATTTTGAAAAAAAATCTACAAAATCCAAATATTCATAAGTTTCTTATTAAGATAAATTTAATGCTGAAGGTGGTGATACAAAATTGTAATTCCTGCAACTTAGATAGAGGAAGACCATGAGTCTGAGGATTTTCCAGGCAAATTTAGTGAGATCCTTCTCTCTGTCTCTGTCTCTGTCTCTGTCTCTGTCTCTGTCTCTGTCTCTCTCTCTCTCTCTATCCATGCTTCTGCATGAGGTCCTGGGCTCAATCTCCATTGTCACCTCTTGCCAAAAAATTACTCATGCAGTATGTTCTAATTAAATTAAACTTTCTTCACTATCAATTAATATAAGTTCATCCAACCACATTAATCTTCTAAAGGAAAGTTTCTTTCCAATATTATCAATTTTATATTTTAAAGCTATGGGATTTTTATTAAATTTGGAAAAATTTAATTTAAAACTCCTATTCTGTTATGATGAATTTCAGTTTCAGTTTAGGTTTCTACTATTTCCTATTTTACTTTAATATAATATTTCAGTGCATAGCTGATAGATACTATTCTTTTCCTTTGCTATGTAAAATAGTATGAATAGGCTTGGATTTGTAAATTAGTAATACAAATACGCCCAATGGATTGCATGCTTTCTCATGCTCCAGGAATAAGATCTGGAAAAGGCTAGCCTAACCACTGGTTATGAGTAATAGTGCCAATTCTTTCTAGGAAGTCCAAAGTACAATTCTTACTTTATCCAATTTAGTAATTTCCATTTCGTAAGTTAGAACATTTTCTCTATTTCATTTCCAGTATAGGTTTTTTGGCTTTTGAACAAAGATTTCTCAGGCAAAAATAATTATAATTTGAGAGGCAGATAGTTTCCAAAAGCATACATATTATTATATATAGTTCATCCAAAAAAGCAAGTCTGATATTCCCTAGCAGAATTTCTTTGATTCATTAATGAGAGAAAGGAAGATAGATAGAAAGAAAGAACGAAAGAACAAAAGAAAGAAAGAAAGAAAGAAGGAAAGAAAGAAAGAAGGAAAGAAAGGAAAGAAAGGAAAGAAGGAAAGAAAAGAAGCATTTCTCTGTTATATCTTTTAAAAATACTTAGTGCTTGAACTTGGGGCTGGGGTGCTGCCCTTGAGCTTATTTTGCTCAAGGCTAGCACTTTACCACTTGAACCATAGCTGCAATTCTGACTTTTTTGGGAGGAAGCTTATTTGAAATGAGTCCCTCAGACTTTACTGACTGGGCTGGCTTAAAACTGTGACCCTAAGATCACAGCTTCTGAGTAGCTAGTACTACAAGCATGAGCCCTGGGCACTAGGCTCTTGTTCTATATATTAGAAAAAGTCAGTTTCCTCCTGATTGGTTCATATGTCTTCATTTTCATAGCAGAAGGATAGAGGAAGACTTAGGTCTTAGGTACGGATACCCCTTGGGTGGGGAGAATGAGGAAGAAATGTGTTTAAAACATTAAAAATTATCTTTGCTTTGTTCTTAGTCAACGTATGAAATTGATTTTGAAATCCGAGAGATTCTTATCTCCAATAAACCTACTAGAAAACTGGAAGTGGTGCTGTGGCTCAAGCAGTAGATCACTTGCCTTGAGCTGAAGAGCTGAGGGACAGCACCCAGGCCCAGAGTTCAAGCCCCACGACTGACAAACAAAAAAGAAGAAAGAAAAAAAAATCACGTGTTTTTTTTCTCATTTAAAAAGGAGGAAGGACAGGGCTCAATAGGCAAAAACTATTCCTGAATTTTGACTCTCTCTAATACTCTATGCATTCTCAGACTGGAGAAAGGAGTGAAGCTCACAGTTGTGATGGAATTCCAAGATGGTTCTCAAGATGTCCAGTGCCTGGCATGCACACCTCCTCTCAGGTTTTGCACAAACTCTGGCGCTGTTCTGAGGAAGTTTTGCAGATAAAATCTAAGTCTTCAAATCAATTAACCTTAAGATAGAGAGCTATTCTTCACTAGAAATGTTGAACAGAGGAACTGACCATACCAATAGGGTTCTTTCTGAAGAAAGAGATTTGAATCAATAGATCATTTCCAGTGCTGGATTTGGAGACAGAGGGGCTCCTGGGCCAGTGGATATGGGCTGCCTCTGGTAACTGAGGTAGCCCCCTGCTGAGAGTCAGAAGTAGCTAGGATTTCCAGCCTACAATTGCAAGGAACTGAATTCTTCCTTTAGCCTGAATGCGCTTGAAAGCCAAGTCTCATCCAGGACCTCCAGGAAGGAACAACACCTTGCTTTTTGAAGATCATGAGCAGAGAACTCAGCCATCCTGTGCTTGAGCTTTTCATCTACAGAGCTGCAGATTTAAATCATTTAAGCTATTTGTTGCTATGCAACAACCGAAAACTAATACAAAAAACTGCAATTTGGAAAGGTCTCTAATTTGAATAAAGAAAGTCATTTTTTTAAACTGCTGCTGCAATATTCTGTTGAATGTGTGTGCTATCATTCATCTATGCATTAGCATAGTTTTTGCAATGGGAAGAATATTTTGGAGCTATTATGAATAAAGTTGCTAAAAACAGAAACAAACAAGAAAGTAAGAAAGGGGAAACCTGTTAGGCAGGAATGAAAGGCTGCCTGATGCCTATGAAGAATGTCTTAGCATTCTCATAGCTAGCAGATGCAGTTAGCACGCAGGGTGCCCTTGCATGGACTGTGGTGGGAACATTATCACTGTCACTTGGGTCTGCTTTCAACCCAGTATCTCTTTAACTAAAAAATCTGCAGACATTTTTCTGTTGGATCAAAGTACTCTACTTGATCTTTAGGCCAGAGTTGGTATGGAAACTTCTTAGCATCTTGTAGTTTTTAATGTTGCTGTGAGATTTTATAACTGTGCATTTGAGTGACATTAGCCTCTTAATAAAAAGTGATTTCATAAGAGGGAAAAATAGCTTGGTATATGTAATATTTTAGCATATGTAATATCTTAGCATATGTGTATGAGTAATGGTTTCATTATCTGTAGAAAAAAAGCATATTTGGATTTAATAAACAGATGGTTTGGGTCTTAGTTTTCTTTTTTAGTATTTCTTCCTGACACATAAAGATATTTGTTGAGTTGCATTTTTCTGAATATCAAAAATTTAAATCTTTCACATTTGACATACCACTGAAGAACATGGTAATGAATAAAAGCATTTTATACTCTTATGTGACATTTGACAAGGCCTTTCACATAACTTCAATAAAATGATTAAGTCTTGTGGAAAGGAAAACAGTTTCAAGTGGCAAACTTACGCAAGGATTTAGTTAAACATATTTTTTTCTTTTGGCAAGAATATGATGGTTTTGTAATCAGTTGGAAGCCAATGAAATACAAGCAGAATCTAGTTAATAATCTACAATTATTGGTTAAGGAAGTATATTAGTGCAAATTTCCCTGCATCCATCCTACTTTTCTCTCCTGTCAACCCCACAAGCCTTTGGCACAATGAAGTGGGTAACTTTTATTTCCCTCCTTCTTCTCTTCAGCTCTGCCTATTCCAGGGGTGTGTTTCGCCGAGATGCACGTAAGACATCAGGTTTTTTAACTTTTATTTTCCTGATGAAAGAGCATCAGTTAATGATACATCTTTAAAGAATGGAGCTTTCCTTTGGCATTCTTTATAGAATGTGGTGTTTTAGATTTGTGAACCCTTATGTGGTTATGTGTTTAATGTATTTCAAATGCCTTCGAATGTAAATGGTGAGAATTGCTTAGTGAATATAATCTTCTGCATGTGGAAGAAAGCTATACAGAATGACTTAAACTTCACAAAATACAAAAAGGTACATAGGAAAAAAAAGAATTCTTCCATATTATTTAAAAAAGCCTGTGTTATTAATATAAACAGAACTTGCGTTTATGCCTAATTTTATTTCAGTGTCTTCTTGTTAGCTGTTCATCGACATTATATGATCATTAAATGTCATTCAGGTTTCAGGATAAAGCTATAATATTTCTTATTTAAAAATAGTTTCTTTGGTGATTGAGTAACATTCATTTTGGTCTAGAAGACATAGTTTACTATTGTTTTAAGATTTACTACAAGAATCGGAGTTCAACATTCCAATGACAATGAATAACCTGAATTAAACAGAAAGATACAGAAAAAGTGTAGAAAAAGTGGAATCATAACTAGTTGCTATCTTCAGTGTTTCAACATATCATGTTTTTTCCTTGTCCTCCAGACAAAAGTGAGATTGCTCATCGATTCAATGATCTGGGAGAACTACATTTCAAAGGCCTGTGAGTTCAACTATTGAAGAGTCTGACTTAGGGTTTCTTCTGGCATCTGTTACTACTTAAAGTGCTGACATCCATCTTGAGGGACTAGACTGGAAAGGGTTGCTGTCCAATAGACTGCATTGATGGACATGTTCTGCCTTTGTACTGACCAATATGGCAGCCACTGGCCATGTAGCTATCAAATACTGTAACCATTGTGAGTGCAGTTGAGGAAAATAACATTAGTTGTGTTTAATTTTAATTGTAAAGAGTTCCATAGGGTTAGTGGATATTGTATTGGATAGCAAAAATCTGAAACTTTCAAATAACTTGGGAACTCTGGAATTCTTGTACAGTGGTGGAAAGACAGTAAAGTATGGCTCTTTTACCAAGAAGTCCTGTGGTTTCTTGAGAACATTTTAAACTCTGTGTGTGTGTGTGTGTGTGTGTGTGTGTGTGTGTGTGTGTGTGTGTGTGTGTGTGTGTGTATGTGTGGTGGTAAGGTTATAATTCAGAGCTTAAAATATGCTAATCAAGTATGCTGTTATAGAACCACATTTCCAGCTGTAATAATTTTTTAGTTTAGTACGAAACAAAATACTGGTTTATATTTGAAAGCCAATATCACCCTATAGTTTGAGCAAATGAAGTGTGTGTATGTTAGTTTTTTGACTTAAATAACTCAAAGAACTTATATAATCCCTAGTCTTGGCAGATCTATTCTGTATATAGTTTTCTCATTTCCTCTATGTGTGCATACACTTCCAACTACATGTGTGTGTATATAAATATAAATACCTTAACCCCCCACTCCTCTTTGCTGGTCCTGGGCCTTGAATTCAGGGCCTGGGCACTGTCCCTGGGCCTTTTTGTGCTCAAGACTAGTGTTCTACTACTTGAGCCACAGTGTCACTTCTGGCTTTTTCTGAGTAGTTTATTGGAGATTGGAGTCTCATGGGCTGCCTGTGCTAGCTTCTAACTTTGATCCTCAGATCTCAACCTCCTGAGTAGCTAGGATTATAGGCAAGAGCCACCAGCACCCTGGTTACATGTATACATTTCATGTGGTAGAAATACTTATTTTCTCAGGAAGGCTCACAGGCCTGGCCTATTGGTATAAATAGGCCTTTTAGATTATTATGAGAAAGAGACAGAAAACATAGTGGGTACATACATACATTTGCTATCTAGACTAGTAACCTGTTTTGTATCAAATTTTCATTGTGCTATATACTTCTCTGTTTCTTCTTTCAGGGTCCTGATTGCCTTTTCTCAGTTTCTCCAGAAGTGTCCCTATGAACATCATATGAAATTAGTCAATGAAGTAACTGAGTTTGCCAAAACTTGTGCTGCTGACGAGTCAGCTCCAAATTGTGACAAATCAGTTGTAAGTCCATCTGGATTTTGAAGATTGTTTCTTCTACTTAAGTATTCTGAATATTTCATAGGAACATTCTTTTTCACTTAAAACTTTGTATTAAATGTTTAAATCATAACCAGTGTTCCAAAGTTGCCTAGAGACTAAGCTATTGTTTCTTCTGGGGTAGATTCATGGTAGCTGTGTTTACAATTTCAAAAATATCTTTTGGAGACCACACCCACAGCCATCATAGTTTTTAAAATGTCAATTGGCCTCTTGCAACAAATTCCTCAAGAAAGTAAAATTTGACTTTTTTTTCATAGAGCTTAATTAGTTTATATGTGTTGGTCAATTATGTTTTATTGATGTTGGAACCTTGGACATTAGATATAAGTTCCTCAATATTTGTATGTTTAACAAGTTATTGTTGATGCCAGGTACAAAATTGCAAAGAAGCTTTTCAGATTTTATTCATCTTACCTAACTGAAATTTTATGCAGGTTGAGTAGAAACTTCCCATGTCTTTCCTGCCCAGGCAGCCTTCATGAAAATTAATTAATTAATCAATTACCCAACAATTAATTTGTTAATTATAGTAACCTACTTAATCCTTCATCGACCCAAGCTACATTTCTAATTAAATCATTTTTTAAGTTTTATTATCTCTAAGTGGTTATACAAAGGAGCTGCTATTTAATGAAGCTGTTTATAGTTATTCAAATTTTTGATTCTGTGAATTGGACTACTTTAGATACCTGAGCCAAATGGAAGGGTGCAGTATTGCTTTCGTTGACTGGATTATTGCTCTAATATAGCATCCTTCAAGTTAAATTATATGGGCACCAATTATTTTGTCTTATTTTTATGACTGAGTAATATTCCCTTATATTTCTAGACAAGTCTTCTTAATTCATTTTGTTTATGCATTCACTTGTCAATGGATATGTAGATTGTTTACGCATTGACTATGCACTGAATAATGCTCAGGGAATGTGAGAGTACTAAAGTAACGGAAGTAAGAGTGTGATTTTTAAAAAGTACTGATCTGTATCAATTATGTTATCTCCATGAAATATCAGGATAGCATTTTGCTGCTCCTTTTAGTCCCATTAAGATTTTTAAAATAATATGAAAGCAGCATACTCAGTCATTATAAAACATGGAAATTTTTGGTATCTTCAAAAGAAGAGGCCTATATTTTCCTCACCACTCAAATGACATGTAGACTAGACCATATTTAACTTGTCACTAAAGCATTTCCTCTTACTTTTATCTGCAATAATCTCTCTCTCACTCAGACTCACTACCTTAACTCCATACAACACTACACTTCTATGGGTGAAAATTTTAAGATACATTTTTGAAATATTAATAAATTCTTCAAGAGCAATATATGGAGTTACAAAACCTTTCATAATAAAACTAATGACCAAGAAAAGAATTTAATTAAAGATTTTTTTGAATTAAAGTTTTCTGAGTAAGAAAAGGATCTGTTTTATTGTGGTAAAAATAAGCCGTAGGGGTGTTATTTCTCAGCTTTTAATAGCATGTTCTAAAATTTGGGCCTTTCAAAAAGTAGCAAGTCAAATGAAAAATTGGACACTCTACTCCCTAATGTGAATTCTGTTGGCTCTTTAAACACTTTGAATTTTGCCATTTTGGCCACTCTTCTAAATCTTTAGTACTTTATGGGTGGCAGAGTAAAGAAATACTTCATAGAGCCTTTAACTGTCTCATATGCGTCTATTTTATTGATCATAAGTAATACTGTAGCAGCAGATTGTCATGAAATTATACAGTTTCCAGGGAAACTAAATACAGCCTGGCAAATATTTTATTAATTAAGATTTTTCTTGGTAAGTTCTATAGCTTTTAGTCCATCACATTTTTTTCTGAATTTATTTTTCATTGATACAACATACAGTTGTATCATTGATAAAACATAGTTATATATGTTTAAGGGATATCATGTGATGCTTTAATGCATGTATACTTCATAGATGCATAAACATGCAGTGTGTATGCTTTCCTTTTATCAGCATATTAGACTTCTCTTATTGCTCTACTGCTCACTGACTATAAAGAAAACAAGGTGATTCTCATTAATTTCAAGACTTCTCTCTCCTATCTAGGCCACTCTTTTTGGAGATAAGGTATGTGGCCTTCCAGCTCTTCGAGAGCACTATCCTGAGATGGCTGACTGCTGTGGTAAACAAGAACCTGAGAGACACGAATGCTTCTTGCAACACAAAGATGATAGCCCTAACCTGCCTCCCTTAGTGAGACCCGAGCCTGATGCCATGTGCACTGCCTTTCAGGAAAATGAGGGCCCATTTTTGGGACAGTAAGTAACTGAATGTGTATGTTTCAAATTATAAAATAAAGAATAACCCTGCAGGCAGGTCTGTACTTTTGATAGCAATTATCACACATTAAGAGTTGGAGTTTATATGTATAGATTGATTTTTTAAAAGTAATATTTGTTCTCCTAAAATTCTACACAACAAATACATGTGTAGATTGATTTTTTAAAGTAATATTTGTTCTCCTAAAATTCTACACAACAAATACATGATCAGAAACAGTATAGGACCTGTTCCAAAAGTATAAGAATGGCATGTTTTAAAAAAATATATATATATGTACATGTCCATACATATGCATACAAGATACAGGTATTTTCAGAATTGATTTCATTATAGTCAGCTACATTAGGTCATTTACACATCAGAATATTTATCTATTTACATACACACAGCAATTTGGTCCATTATAACTCGGAATGACAAATTGAATTTGATAAATTACAAGTCCGTGGTGATTGAATATTTGGGGAGGGAATATTGACTCTAATTGTTCCTGCAATATTGTGTTGCTGCACAACCATGATGATCTGTTTCCTTTTTCACAAAATTCAGTTATATGCATGCAGTGGCCGCAAGACATCCTTACTTCTATGCCCCAGATCTCCTTTACTATGCTGAGAGGTACAAAGACGTGATGACAGAATGCTGCCAAGCTGCTGACAAAGGGGCTTGCCTGACACCAAAGGTAGTCCTTTAGAAGGAGAAGAGCCAGCTCACCGTGCAGCCTCGGGTTTTGACCATTTTATCCTGGATTCAGGAATCCTAGCTCTCTGATAGAAAGTTCCTGCATGGTCAAAAGAGCCTTGAAAGAGGGGGGAAGGAGAGGGAGAGGGAGAGAGAGAGGGGAAGGGAGAGGGGGAGGGAAAGGGAGAGGGGGGGATGGAGAGAGAACCCACAACTCCAACTCCCTATCTGGTGCTGGCTTTTACTCATTGGTTGGCACTCTACCACCTCAGCCACAACTGCACCCCTAAGTCTTGGTTATTTCTTCCCTTCTCCTCCACTCACGCTCTTATGTGTCCCAAAGAGTTTTCTTTTTCTCTGTGGAGCCTAGTATCCTGGGGGGGCCTGACAAGCAGATCTGACATGGCAGATGGAATCTTCCTGCCTGTTTTCAAATGTCAAATGTCCTACCATTCTGAATGCTGGCTGGTGATTGCATCCTCGAAGGGCCACAGTTTTTGTTTAATTCCTCAGGAGACGTGTGTGTGTGGGGGGGGGGGAGGAGGGCATTCAGAGTAGACAATTTGCTGAAGTTAAAAGCCAGAGGTCATTTAGTTTTTCCATAAATGATCATGTGCTTCATTCCCTTTCCTGGCAGAACTCGTTGATTTTTGTTGTTGTTGTTGTTGGTCGTGGGACTTGAACTCAGGGCCTAAACACTATCCCTCAGCTCTTCAGCTGAAGGATAGCACTCTAACACTTGAGCCACAGTGCCACTTCCGGTTTTCAGGTGATTAATTGGAGATATGAGTCTCAGAGACTTTCCTGCCCGAGCTGACTTTGAACCGAGATCCTGAGATCTCAGCCTCCTGATAACTAGGATTACAGGCGTGAGCCATCGGGCCGGCTCATTGATTTTTTATTTTATTTTTTTTCCCCGCTCTCAAGCTTAAACTTGGAGCCTGGGCGCTGTCCCTGAGCTCTTTTGCTCAAGGCTAGCGCTTTACTACTTTGAGCCACAAGTGCCACTTCAGGTTTTCTGGTAGTTAATTGGGGATTAAGACCTGCCTGCCCAGGTTGGCTTTGAACCGAGATCCTCAGATTTTAGCCTCCTGAGTAGCTAGGATTACAAGCCAGAGCCACCAGCTCTCCGCCAACTTCATTGATTTTTTGGGAGCTAGTGGAGGTGGGACTGAAGTGAATTGTGCCAAAGCTATGTTGTCAGCACAGTTTATTTCCTGGCATATTAATGTGTTCTCACAGCAGTGTACCTCCCACCCCAGCAATGTCAATTTGCTCTTCAACATCTGCTTTGGCATATTTCATTTGAGTTTATGGAGGTCTGTTTGGTAAAGAATTTTCCTGTTCTGACTTTTTCAAATGGATTTCATTTTGTAGTTAGATGCATTGAAAGAGAAAGCACTAGCTTCATCAGCCCAACAGAGATTCAAGTGTGCTAGTATGGAGAAATTTGGAGAAAGAGCTTTCAAAGCATGGTAAGTATACAAGTATATAAATGTTTATAGATCTATAAAGTATCTATAAAGTATATATGTATATATAAAGTATATATGTATAAGTAAAAAATATATATATATAAATATATATAAAGGAAAATTTAAAGAAAATGTCATCCTTTTAATGATGTATTGTTTAGTTGGCAAAATTGTATTTGGCAATTTACATAATATTTTCAATTCATTATTTTGTTTGTCTAAACCATAGTGAGAAAAGTAAGCCAGAAAGAAGAAATAATTTGACTAGATTTTTGTATTTTTTGTCTTTTAAGTTGTCAAACAAACTTGAAGTCATTGGCTTTTTTTGTCCTAAAAAGACAGATAATTAGTTGTTGATCATTGGTGGCTTATGCCTGTAATTCTAGCTACTCAGGAGCCTGAGACCTGAGGGTAGTAATCTGAAGCAAGCCCAGACAGGTAAAAGCTTGGGACTCTGCTCTCCATTTAATCACTCAAAAGCTAAAAGTTCATGGATGGTGGTTCATTAACCTTGAGTGAATAAAGCTAAGAGACATTGCACAGGCCCCAATTTAAGCCCCACTACCAACTCAAGAAAGAAAAAACGAAAAAAGGAAAGAAAGAAAGAAAGAAAGAAAGAGAGAGAGAGAGAAAGAAAGAAAGAAAGAAAGAAAGAAAGAAAGAAAGAAAGAAAGAAAGGAAGAAAGAAAGAAAGAAAGAAAGAGGACAGGTACTTCAATGAGTTTAATTTATAAAGTCTAGGAATCTTATTTTAATGGTTATTGTTATTAGTTTGCAACCAGTAGTCAGGCTCTTTATTTTATTTTTCTACTCAGTCTGAAAGTGTCTATTTATGTTAAGATCATTAAATTAATCCATTTATTAAGTATTTACTTCGAACTTTCTCATAATTCACACTTTGTTGTTAGCCTCAAGCCTTTATGGAGGCCATAGATTTTGTATCACTTAACTGATTCTTGAATTAGTTAATCCTTGAATATTTGGGCATAGAAAATTACTGCCTGTCCCTCTGATTTCTTGTCCATTAGTCAATAACGAATTAACATTGCAGGGGACAAACTGAAGATGACAGATCTTCCAAGCTCCTCAGCAATTATCAATTGAGTTATTTTTGGCCACCAATCCTCCTATTCAAATCACCAGATCAAACCAAACAATGCACAGAGCAAACCTAGTGAAAACAACTGGTAGTTAGTTACACAGGTTGTGATTTGTTCTGGGAAAGGAATCTATTTTATCCAATTTAGATAATCTAAAGTGATTTTGGACAGAAGAACCTTAGCATATTACATCTTGTCATAGAATATAGAGCCTGGAACAACAGCAACAAAAATTGCTGGAACAAGTGCTTGTTTTAAAAGTAGGCATCATAAAAACTTCCCCATTCTGTAGCATTTGTAGAATTTGGATTTGTATTATCAGAGATTTTTGGAAGTCAGAATGAATATGTTATTTAATGAAAAGATAACTGATGTGTGTGTGTGTGTGTGTGTGTGTGTGTGTGTGTGTGTGTGTGTGTGATACTTTTCAGATTTCCTAATTTAATCCTTAGTGTAGTCCTTCGATATAATATATTTAGTTGAAATTTCCAAGGCTGAGAGAGAGGCTAAGTAACTTGGCTATAGTCACATTGCTAAGACCTGAAGGCAGATCTAGCTCCAAATTTGATATACTTTAGACCTTTGCTGATCTTTGTTTTTTGATTTTGAGAATCACTGATTCTCAATCCACCACACACCCTGTTACAATGCATAATTCTGCCCAATGAATAAAAAGGTAACTGATTAGTTCCAATCTAACATTAAAATAAGCAATAAATTAAAAGAATTTCTCTAAGGGCATCTTGAGTTTTCTTGCATACATGGTATTTTCCTAGTATTTCCACATAAAATATTATAAGATACTCATATTTTGTTGGGGCAATTTTTTTTAAGGTCAGTTTCTCTTCTGAGCCAGAGATTTCCCAAAGCTGATTTTGCAGAAATTTCCAAGATTGTTAAGGATCTGACTGAAGTCACCAAGGAGTGTTGCCATGGCGATGTGCTTGAATGTGCAGACGACAGGGTAAAAGGCCACTTATTTATTTTGGGGTGTTTACAGGCTTAAGTAGTAGAATGAATATTGTATGCTGTTGTGTGGGGGCTGAGGGCGGCTCATATGGTCTTCTCTGTTGCATTTGTTCTGTCTCCAAGCTTTTTTGTGGTGACATTTTTAACCTGCAACCTAATCACTAAGTAACCTAAAAAGATGTTCATTGTTATGTAACTCTTATCAGTCAAACTAATGAAGGATACAAGCTTAACCTGAAGGTGGAGCACTATGAAGGGAGATTGCTAGGGTACTTTGAGGAGATAGAAGGAGTTGGATAAGAGCAATATGTAAGAAAAATGATGTATTGTTTCCCACTTAGTGTTAATTATACCAATATTCAGCACAGTCTACTTTTCTCTCAATCTGTATTTTGTCTCTTCTTCAAACCTTAAAAATGTGAGCAGATCAGAATCCTCATGTATCATGACAATCCCTAGAAAAATCTAAGACATGTGTTATATAGGTAGGGTGGTGATCTTGACTCATTTTTCAAATATCTGTTATACTTTACCTAGTTGCTTGGTTTCAGATTTGCAGTCGATATTTGGAAGAATGGCACTGAATCTTAATAAACTTTTAAACATTCTGTCAATAGGCATATAGAATTAACTGAAAACTCAAATTAACAAAAAAATTTAAAATAAGTAATAACTTGTGCTTGACTAGTCTTTGTGATGCTGACAAACTCAGAGCTTCCTTCTTGCCAGCTGTAGAGTGGCAGCTGAGGCACAATGCAGGACTTCTGTTTTAGATAGAGTCTCCTGATTTTGCCTGGCTTACCCTCTATTGTCAATCTCTTGCTGTTGTTCTTTAGTACCTGGAATTTCAGACGCAATCCACTATTCAACGCTTCTTTGTTGAGATAGGGGCTCACTGACTTTTTTGCCTGTTGTGGGCTCAAAGTTGATTAGCCAACCCCTGTTTTTGAGAAATGCCACTGTGTGTGTGTGTGTGTGTGTGTGTGTGTGTGTGTGTGTGTGTGTGTGTGAGAGAGAGAGAGAGAGAGAGAGAGAGAGAGAGAGAGAGAGAGAGAGAGACAGACAGACAGACAGACAGACAGACAGACAGACAGACAGACATAGACAGACAGACACAGACAGAGACAGAGAGACAGAGAGACAGAGACAGAAACAGAGAGAGACAAAGACAGAGAGACAGAGAGACAAAGAGACAGAGAGAAAGAGAGAAAGAGAGAAAGAGAAAGAGTTTGAGTGGGAATATTTAAGTCATCCTATCTGCATTTCAGGCTTCGGAATAATGACAAAAATCATGTTTATTATAAAAGGCATGTCATTTGTGTATGGTCTTAGGACATGAAGAAATTATTATGCATATCCAGAAAACCTATCTGGGGGAAAACATAGCAATGCCAGCATATAACAAATATTTTTCATCTTGCTAACAGGTGGACCTTGCCAAGTATGTATGTGAAAATCAGGATTCAATCTCCAGTAAGCTGAAGGAGTGCTGTGACAAGCCTATGTTGCAGAAAGCCCACTGCATTGCTGAGGTGGACAAAGATGACATGCCTGCTGACCTAACCCCCTTAGAGGCTGATTTCGTTGAGGATAAAGATGTTTGCAAGAACTATGCTGAGGCAAAAGATGTTTTTCTGGGCACGTAAGTAGACAAGTAGTCATCTTTGTATAGGTTTAATATAGCTACATCAATCAGGAAAATATAGGGGCTTTCTTTTTGAAATTAACAGAATCTTATGCTGCCAAGAATGCCTCTTCAACGTCCTTTGTCCTGTCCTTAAACTTTGCGTGATAAAAAGGAATCAGCTCAAAACTTTGTGATGAAATAGTGCATTCTCCAAGTAGAAGATCAATGTTCTTAGTGGTATCAGTGCCTGGAAATATCGCTATCAATATTTGCTTGTATATAAATTATGTGTATAAATGGCTCATTCCTTCAACCACTTCTTCTAAGGGTATTGACCAAACATCTAAAGGTTATACATAAAAATAGAGGGTACCTTTTCAATCACCTATTGATATCTACATACCTGTATCTGTCCATCATTACGAAGGCAGCAGATATACATGAATAGAAAAGTATATTGTCTGGTCCCAGCTGGCGCACATTTGGATGAAGAACAGAATTTGAGTAGTGTGGTGAGGGCAATATGAAATTAACTAACAAATAAATATATACTTTCATTAAGCATAGTGATAAAATTTCATTAAGCATAGTGCTATTGAATGATTTTGTTCCATACTTGTTATGCCCTATTGACTAAATATGGTGCACATAATAATATGCTTACTATGCTCCAATTATGTGTCTCACAGGAGAAAAAAAGGAACATATATATTAAATGTATGCATATACATGTGGATATCCAGCTATACACATCTATATAACTTTCAGAGTTCTTTTTAGATGTGATCAAATGAAAGTATGTGGAAAAATTGAAGTTATTGTTGTCAAACATGTAATATATGTCAGACAATGTATTTGTTGTGCATAGATTATATCATGTATTTCTTACAACCCATCTTACGAGATCAATAGGAGAATCTCACCATTTGTTACAGGAGAAAGGTGAACTGAACCTTCTTGTAAAAGAACCTTAAATCTGTACCCCAAGTCTCTTCCCACTAAATTTTACTGTGGAGGGATTGGGTATATCTAGCCTTTTGGAATATTACTGACCTCAGAATATGAGACACTCTTGAAGTTAACCTATATAATTTTTGTTGCCCATTTGTTCCACTAAATCTGTGTTCACCTCAATTAGATTCCTGTATGAGTATTCAAGAAGGCACCCTGACTATGCTGTCAGTATGCTGCTAAGACTCGCCCAGAAATACGAAGCCACCCTGGAGAAATGCTGTGCTGAAGCTGATCCTCCTGCCTGCTATGGCAAAGTGGTAGGTCCTGGCAAAAAGGAAAACTGTGACAGCTTGACAATTCTAAACACGAGAGAAAAAAACAACAAGACTATGAAATCATCTCTCATGCAATTTGGGTATTTTCTTGAAATCTATTCAGTCTGATACTCTTAAACATTATAAGGAAACTTGTTTTAGATACAATGGAGTCATAATATTCAACACCTATCCTATGAAACTAAGAAAATTGAGAGGTAGCGTTAAGAGGGCTGAGGGAGAACATCAGTCAAGTTGGATTGTACTTACAAACTGATTTGTTGAATGGTAGCTCCTTTGTCCTACTACTTAAAGATAATAAAACACAATTAAACAACAACAAAAAAAGAGTCATCCAGGCGCCAGTGGCTCACACCTGTAATCGTAGTTACTACGGACTCTCAGTATCTGAGGATTGCAGTTCAAAGCCAGCCCAGGCAACAAAGTCCATGAGACTCTTATCTCCAATAAACCACCAGAAAACTGGAAGTGGTGCCGTGACTCAAGTGGTAGAGGGCTAGCCTTGAGTTGAAGAGTTCGGGGACAGAGCTCAGGCCCATAGTTCATGTCCTATAAATGACCCCCCAAAAAATTAGTCAAATAGGATGGCTGGTGAATCATAGAATGGTTGGTCTAAAAAAGAGATATGAAAACAGACATATCTTCAAAGCCTTTGACCATCATTTTTCTCTTTCTCCATATTCTTGAGAACAAAGCAAGATACAATGAACTTAAATGTAAGCTATTTAGCAGATTGAGCTAAGAGATATAACAGAATTTAATGGACCCCAAAGTTGTCAAGTGCTAGAAATAATATCTCAAGCAAGACAGTCTCAACACATAACGTTAATAAGTTGAATGTAATATGACAGATGTGGTACTGAGGATCTACTCCTGTGTCTATAGGCAGAAAGGAGGAAGAGATAAAATATCACCTCTCTGGTCCTCAGGGGATTACTATAAATGGAATTTTTTATGTTTCAGTTTGGCGAATTTAAGCCTCTTGTGGAGGAGCCGCAGAATTTAGTGAAACAAGCTTGTCAGCAGTTTGAGAAGCTTGGAGAAAATACATTTCAAAATGAGTAAGTGCTTTTGATTATTTTTTATTATTCAAGACCATATAGAAGTGATCTACTGTATGCCTTATACTAATGAAAATACATTATATCTTTCTAATCCCTATATGTCAATAAATATGAATAGAGAAAAATAATTGATATGAGATGTAGGATGGAGTGGCATCAACCTGTGTCTGGTTTACAAATATGATCTCTTTAGATTGAGAATTATTGGAGTAGGACCTTTAATGAAAAGTTTGGTACATTATACTGAGGATGTCCCTTTTAAGTTAGGGGATACTTCACAAGAAAATAAACTACAGCAATGTTTTCAAGTGTCAGAAGAAACTCAAGATGTAATATAAAAACTGAACATAAAACATAAAAAAATAGGATGCATATGTGAATGTTACATTTATAATAATTCATTTGGGAAAAATTTGAATTTGTAGGAGATATAGCTAAACTTGGATGGAATGGTTAGAGTCTTGTTTTCCTATATAAATAGTTCCTCCATAGAAGAGACAGAAGGTCCTGTGAGAGTAATATTCTAATTCAGTACACCCTTGTGTATAGAAAGTGAGATGTGGGATGGGAAACATCTTTCGTTGTGAAGTTCAGATATACAACACTCTTTTAACTAGAGACATTAGGGAAAACAATAATGAATCAGACAATTTTTTTTGTTCATTGAGCAGATTACAGACATACATTGACTTTTCGTGATGACTGGCATTCTTCATAAGTGATCATTGCCTGTCCTGGTAATGTGCTAGGTTAATTGCATTCTTCATTTCTTTAAACTGAATCTTTGTGCCTTCTCTATAGAGTGAGATATAATTTACCCCTATTTTCACTTATGTATTTCAAGTTTCTTAGGATACTGATGTATATGAACTCCACAACAGGATTTATTGAAAGAAAGAAGCAATATTAAATGCATTAGCTACATTGAGATATAATATAATAATATATATAATATAATAAGATAAGATAATAAGATAACTCAATTTCCTAAGCTTATAAGAAAAATCTAAGACAATACCTTTTGGCATATGAATTCAAAACAATGTTTCTTGAGTTGCTTAGCATAAGGCTAAGCAACTATGGCACTATCCAGGAGATGAAGATAATTTGTTGAATGGAAAATAGTAGCACTTTAGTTGATATTGTAAAATTTTCTCTTCTTAATATACTATGTTAAATAATGACAATGTTTTATCTATATAAAACCCCATGATTTTTTTTGTGTGCCAGTCCTGGGGCTTGAACTCAGGGCTTAGGCACTGTCTCTGAGCTTCTTTTGCTCAAAGCTAACACTCTACCTCTTGAGCCACAGTGCCACTTCCAGCTTTTTCTGTTTATGTGGTGCTGAGGAATTGAACCCAAGGCTTCATGCATGCTAGGCAAGCACTCTACCACTAAGCCACATTCCCAGACCTGGACCATTTTTTTTTCAAACAGGCTTATAATTCGTTACACCAAGAAAACACCTCAAGTAGCGACACCAACTCTTGTGGATGCTGCAAGAACCCTAGGAAAAGTGGGCACCAAGTGTTGTGGTCTTCCTGAAACAGAGAGACTGCATTGTGTTGAAGACTACGTGAGTCTTTTATTTGACAAATTTGTTAACAATGATCTTTTTGTCTTTAGATATTGGCAATCTAATTTTTAGGAGCACTGATAGTTCAACCATTTTGTGTGTGTGTGTGTGTGTGTGTGTGTGTGTGTGTGTGTGTGTTAGTAGCAGCCAGGGTTGTTTACCTATATTATAGTGAATTCCAAAATTGGGACTAAATGTGTCAAAGGCAACAATGTGTTTTGAAAAAAAGTCATATGTCTTTATTGGCTGTTCCTAGCCTTTTAGAAGTCTTCCTAGCATTTTCTAAATTTTTTCTTCAGTTATCTATTTCTTCCTCCTCCAGCTCTTCCAAGAGCACCTTAGGATATATAACCTCAAATGATTTTTTTTTTTTTTGTCGGTCATGGGGCTTGAACTCTGGGCCTGGGCGCTGCTGTCCTTCAGCTCTTCAGATCAAGGCAAGCGCTCTACCACTTGAGCTACAGCGCCACTTCTGGTTTTCTGGTGGTTTATTTGAGATAGGAGTCTCACGGTCTCTCCTGCCCGGGCTGGCTTTGAACCGCGATCCTCAGATCTCAGCCTCCTGAGTAGCTAGGATTACAGGCATGAGCCACCAGTGACCGGCTCCCTCAAATGATTTTTTAAGTGCGTTATTTTTAACCTCTAAATATACTCATTTAACATACAGCATTAGAAAAAAATCCTTCATATTTAGGTCTGAATATAAAGAAATTGCTTCCTCAATAAATATTGGATGTAAAGTTGCATGTTTATGTGGTACTATGTTTGGGAAATGATTGTTTATAAGATTTCCAACTTTACTTTCTTTGATTTTTTTCTGTACTATTTTCCCTGCTCTTTAGCTGTCCCTGGTGCTGAACCAGTTCTGTACATTGCATGAGAAGAACCCAGTGAGTGAGAGAGTCACTGAATGCTGCAGTAAGTCTTTGGTGAACAGGCGACCTTGCTTCAGTGCGCTGCCAGTGGATGAAACCTATGTTCCCAAAGAGTTCAACGCTGAAACGTTCACCTTCCATGCTGACTTTTGCACACTTCCAGAGATGGAGCAACAGCTCAAGAAACAAATGTGAGTGGTATTTCATTACTGCATGTGTTTGTAAATTTGATAAGTGACAATTGAAGAACTGATTCTAATATAGCCATTATATTCTTTGGGAAAAAGCATCTAAGTGTTACCCTTATTAAGCTAATAAAATTGTCAAGAAGTAAAGAATGACATTTTTTATTAACAATATAACACACATAATATATGTGTGTGTGTGTGTGTGTGTGTGTGTGTGTGTGTGTGTGTGTGTCTGTGTGTGTATGTATATATCAAAATCCAAATTTGTGTTTTGGTCGGTCGTGGGGCCTGAACTCTGGGTCTGAGAGCTGTCCGAACTCTGGGTCTGAGAGCTGTCCCTCAGCTCTTCAGCTCAAGGCTAGCACTCTACCACTTGAGCCACAGTGCCACTTCTGGCCTTTTCTGCCTATGTGGTGCTGAGGAATTGAACCCAGGACCTCATGCATGCAAGGCAAGCATTCTACTGCTGAGCCACCTTCCCAGCCCCAAATTTTAAAATATCCATTGTTATATATAAAACACATACTTTTATTATATTATTCTATATTTTTATTATATATAATATGTATAAGCTTGCCTGCAAATTATTCAGTGATTTTTTTTGGCTAAAAACCACTTTAGAATAAAATCTCAGGCTATCCTATGAGAAAAAGCTATAGAACTTGCTAGTTATTTTTATAGACATTTATTTAAAACATGGGGTGATTTGCAACGATTTTCTCATTTGCTCCCCTCATCAAGGCTAGTAGGGTGGATTGTATGGTAAGCATATACAGATAAGAATAGGAGGTAACCGAATGCCTGAGCCTCGTCTAGAGTAGCCTGCCTCTGAGACTCTTAATCTTCACCGATAACACGGCCATCCTTGCCCTCTCTACACTTTCTTTTTGTGAGTAAACATTTTCCTGCTCTTTCTTCCTTTTTGTATCCAAATACAGGACAATTGCTGAGCTGGTGAAACACAAGCCCATGGCCACGGAGGAGCAACTGGCCACTGTTGTGGGGAAAGTCTCAGCTTTTCTGGATAAGTGCTGCAAGGCTGATGATAAGGAGGCCTGCTTCGCTGCAGACGTACGGGAGTTGTTCACCTTCCTATCTGTAACCTCCATTTCTGGGCCTGAGCTCTGTCCCTCAGCTCTTTAGCTCAAGGCTAGCGCTCTGCCACTTGAGCCACAATGCCAGTTCTGGCTTTCTGGTGGTTTATTGGAGATAAGAGTCTCATGGACTTTCCTGCCCAGACTGGCTTTGAACCACGATCCTGAGATGGCAACCTCCGGAGTAGCTAGGATTATAGGTGTGAGCCATCAGCTCTCAGCAGGGATTAGGCATTTATATTTACACGGAAGGGCATAAGGAGCACAGCTGATCCTATGTACATATATGTACAGTCATCTTGCACAACGACTTCAGGTGTTCTTGGTTTTTATCTCCTGCTGTGCTGTAGCACAACATTGAACATTTATGATGCCTTAACTATTCCAAGTTCAGAATACTGAGAGAAATATTTGTAGATTCTGAAACAAAGCACTAACTTACTTCAGCATATTTGTAAAAAGTGCTGGTTTGTGAATTGATTGATTCTATAAGTTACCCAGGGACATTTAAATTTAAATAGCTCAACCTTTTAGTAATATCTTCTGATAATAGTTCTTCCTCTTTGGAAACAATGGTAATCAGACAGATTATAGATAATATTTATGTATAAACAAATATTTATTTTTATGTAAACACATGCTTTTTGTTTATATATAAGTAAATATATGTATTTTTTTGTACACAAATACATATGTACATGCAAACATATACATAAATATACAAATTTGTAATTCATGTGAAATCATTATGTCACCACCAATGAGTATAAAATTGCTATGTAAAAAACTCTAATAGTTGGGGAGGTAGGGCGGGAAGGCTTGGGAGGACAAAACAATGCTCGATGGGAAATGTACTCATGTAATAGTAACACTAACATCTTCCAACATCTGTCCTTTCTCACATTCAGGGCCCAAAGGCTGTTGCTGAAAGTCAAGCTGTCTTTGCTTAAAACATCAAAATCACAACCATCTCAGGTAACTATGGATTACCTTAAAAATCTAATTATAATCAATTATGGTTAAAATATCAAAGTTGACTCTTTGTCAGGAGCCATAGAGACAAGCATCAGCCATTGTCCTTAGTTTTGTATGTGTGGTAACTATCTATACATGCATACACAGAAATACATATGGATAATTAATGATCATAATAGTGGCTGAATCGGGAGCCATTATTATTCCCCTTTTGTAGATGAGACAATGAATTCATAGATAAGGATGTCCGTTAGCTCAGCAATCATGCTAGTGTAATGGAAAGGTAAATTCACAATTCAGCTTAAGGGTTACCTGGAAGCTTATTCTGACACATATGATGTAGTGCATAGCTTTAATCAATAGTGATGGCCCAGTGGGGAGACAGTCTATGTATTAGGCATTTAGGGGGAGATCAAAAAATTGTTGAACATTGATGGTTTCATACAACTCAATTTAATAGTTTTACATTTTACTGGCAGATGTGATAAACCTGGCTTATATGATCTTCTACTCTGTAATGAATAATAGTTTTTTTTCCAATTTCCATTGTGTTAACATACTAAGCTTTAATAATTTTTTTCTTCTAGTGGCAATAAGTTCTACTCTAAAGTAAATACTTAAATAGAATCATGACTGACCTATTTTCTTTGTAATAATTTGTATTTCAAAAACAGAATGTCAGTTGTTGAAAAGCAAGTTGGTTGGCAGGATAATACTGGTTACTTACTGTTCCAAGGAAACAAACTGTGCATCTAAAAACCTAGACAGATCAAAATGTGATTTTCTTCAGTCCTAAGTGGGAAGGTGTTTGTCCTAGGGTTCCTAAGTGGACAAGATACCTTTTGTTTGCAATAACTTAGGCAAGCAGCAGGTAGTTAAAGAATAGCTCTGAGGGGACAGGAGCCCTGATTAGATGCCTGAGGAGTTGAGTGCTCCTGTGCTGAAGAGAATCCATCACATTTGCCCCTTTGTTCTTGGCTTAGCTAAGTGCAGGACCAGCCTTATTTATTTCCCTAGTTTCAAGGCAATTCAGCATTTGTTCTATCAGATTGGAAAATACAAACAGCTCTTAACATTTCTCCTTTTGTTTTTCAGTCTTCCCTGAAAAAAGAAGAGAAAGAGAAATGAAGAGTCAGAGCTATCATCCGCCTGTCTTTTCTGTTGGTCTAAAATCACCATTATCCAAGAAACACACATTCCTGGAATATTTGACTCCTTTTCTCTGTATTTCAATTAATAAAAAGAAAAACAAATATATACTGTTGTTCAGGACTGTTATTTCCCTAAGGTATATTATCATCTTGAAATTTTGGTGGTCTTTGTGAGAATTTCACTATTTTTTCTTTTATTCTACCTCTCATACCATCTTAGAGGATTTCTAGTTCCTTGTGAGCTAGCAAATGGAGATAAATACTAATACTCTGCTGAGTTATGGAATGATTACTATCATTCAAAGTAACATTTTAACATCACAATAATTCAGAATAAAACAACAACAATAACCACAGCTTCCATTACTGCTGGCTAGAAAGGGACTCTGGAACTCTGTAAAGCCCTGTGAGGAACAAAAGAGAAAGTGATGATTTTCAGCTGGAAAAACAAACAACCTAGGGGATATTTAGGACAATGTAGAGGAAGGCACATGAAGGGTGTAAGAATTTGGGGGAAGTATTATTGGAAGAAGGATAGGCCATCTGGAGAAATGGAAAGAGTTGGAGTGACTAAGGGATATTAAATTGTTGACGTACAAAGGGTGGATGGTGAAAGTTCCTCAAATGAGTGCCAGGCCACTTCTTCCTGTTTCCAGACATAATTACTTACATCATCATTTTGTCTGTCAATTACAGTTATACCAGAGCTTTGTCTATTGATTTATATACTTAGTCATTTCTACCGATGTTAATTTGCAGGCTTTGATTTTATACTCTTCCTAGTGGTTTATCTTTTGAGTTATATGTTTTACAATCTTCAGTATGTTTGTGAAAGATTCTGGTACTGTTAGATGGAAAGTCTCAGGCCTTTAACCATATTCATTCAGGAGCCTGAGATGTCTTCAGCCTAAGCTGAGAAGTCTGTGAGAGTCCATCACTCATTCAGCAGTAAAAATCTAGGATGGTGGTATGACTCAAGCACCAGACATGAGCAAGAAAGCTGAGCAAGTGTAAATAAATACCTGAGTTCAAGCCCTGAAATCCAAAATTAATATATAAATAAATAAATAGTCCTGGTACTAAGTTAAAAAAGTTTCTTAATTACTCTAATATCCTGTACGATGGTTATCCTATCGGATCAGGGGGATAGGACATGGCACAAACATGACTTATCAGCGTGACATTAGATTGATAACTTGACTGAGGTAGAATCACCAGGCTTCCCCAGTGTTATTACTTTTCACATTCCTTACTCCTTTTTCTCTTTTTTTTTTTTTTTACAGAAATGAGTCATTAAATTCAACTTACATTGACAAAGAGGAAGAAAATTCATTCATTTGTTTTGAGGAGCATAAGAGCAACATAGAAATTGAGGGACAAATGGTGAACAAATATAGCAGTAGTACTCACAAAACACTATGTGGAACATGAATTATACACCTTGTTGATGGGGATGGGAGGGAAAAACTGGGAGAGAGGGAAGGAAGAGGTAACATTGTCCAAAAAAGAAATGTACTTTTTAACCTGATTTATGTAACTGTAATCCCTCTGTAGATCACCCTTATAATAACCATTAGAGAAAGAAAATGGAGGATTAGTACAAGTAAACTTCTGGAAGGGAAAGTATCTACATGTTTTATTTAGCATTCTTCTAAAAGTTTTCATTCATTATGTATTTGTTTAATTGTTTAATTCCTATCAATGTCAACTCACATACATTTTTGGGCTAATACTGTGGCCTATAATTTATTTATTGTTATATATTCTGTTGCTCCAATGATTCCAGTGTTGGATGTTGGGGTTTCTTTTAGGTTGCCTCCTGTTTCTTTTTGAATAGGTTTTACTTGCTGGCAGTACCAGATGCCACTGGCTCATCTTGTAGTTTCCTTTCCTCAACCCTTAGAACATCCATTTCTTCAAGCAGGCCTGGTTCCTTTCATTAGAGGTATTACAAAGATTTGAGCACTGATGGTGTTCATTGCCAATGAAGTTTCAAGATGTCTAGACCTCTTCAGGATAAAAGTTAAGAAATGTATGTATATATATATGTATATAAATGTAGGCACATATTATTTATATTTATATATAAATTTATATATGTACACACACATACATAGATATATATGCCATACCTCTGGAGACACATGGATATTTTTTCTGTTTCTTTTTTCAGTTACCTGAGCAATAACTTATTTATTTATTTATTCTTTATCTCCACTCAGGTAACAGAATTTTTCAATTTTAAATTTTGTTATCAGTTAGTTGATATCTAGACCCCAGGGAGTAGTTCCATAAAAAGTTGGCCTTGAAATCTCAAGAGAATAGAATTAAGAAACAGTGTCACTGGGGAATAAGGAACTATATGCCTGTAACAGAAAGTAACAGAAAAGTAACAGAGAAAAAGAAGTCTCTCCTACTTGGCTGGGAGAGGTCTTTCCCACCTTAACTAGAGCACTTTGACTGGGGACTTGAAGAGTCACCAAGTTGAGTAACAGGAGCTACAAACTTCTGCAAGTGACCAAAAGAACATGAGCAGAACAGCTCCACACTCAGTTTCAGGTGTGTTTCAGGTAAGGTGAGTCTAGTCTTTGGTGTGGCAAAGCAGAGGCTTCAAGGAATAATCTGTAGAGTGTAGTCCCAATGGCTGTCAAGAAGAATATGTGCAACACTTAAGACACCCCTGTTCTGTGGGAAAGATGAACCCTTGACCCAAGTCCTAGGGCTTGAGCTCAGGGTCTGGGCACTGTCCCTCAGCTCTTCAGCTCAAGGCTAGCCCTCTACCCCTTGTGCCACAGCACCACTTCTGGCTTTTCCTGAGTAGTTTATTGAAGACAAGAGTCTCCCAGATTTTTCTACTTGGACTGGCTTTGAACCATAATCCTTAGATCTCAGCCTCCTGAGTAGATAGGATTAGAGGTGTGAGCAACTGGTGCCTGGCATAATTAATGCATTCCCGTTTTGAATATTTATGTGCTTTTTTTGGGGCCAAGCATGGGCTTGAACTCAGGGCCTGGGCACTGCCTCTGAGTTTTTGTGCTCAAGTCTAGCACACTACAACTTGAACCATTTCCTTTGATTTTTACTAGATATTAGCTCCACCACTTTTATCCTCTTTCTTTAAACGCATCTTGGATCAGAGAGCTAGCCTAATTTTTTTTTTTTTTGAATACTTGGGTGTGAATTCAGGACCTGTCTTTCTATGTAAAGCCTCAACCACTTGAGTCCCATCTGTATTTCTTTACGAATGGGGTGATGCCATTATGTCTGATGGAAGCATAGAATTTCAGTGTACATATACTACATTTTCTTGATCCATTCATCTATTGAGGGGCATCTGGGTTGGTTCCATATCTTAGCTATGGTAAATAATGATGTAATGAACATAGTTGTGCTGGAAGCGATAATGTGGCCTTACTTGTGATCACTTTCTTGTGGCCTTGCTTATTCAGGAGTGTGATTGCTGGGTCATAGGGGAGTTGTAGGTTTAGTCTTTTGAGTAACTTCCATTCTGCTTCCTAGAGTGGTTGAACAAGTTTACATTCCTGCCAACAGTGTAGAAGTGTTCCCCTTTGGCCACATACCTTCCAGCATCTGTTATTTGTTTTCTTGATAGTGGCCATTCTAACTGGGGTGAGGTGGAATCTCAATGTGGTTTTGATTTGCATTTCTTTTATGGCCAGCAATGTTGAGCATTTCTCCATGTGTCTATTGGCCAGTCTTATTTCTTCTCCAGTGAAGACTTCTCCCTCCCTTTTTTTTTTAAGTATGCTGTAAATTTAATTTTATTGAAGAGATTTGTCTCTATGAAAAAGTGAAATTAAATAAATACACTAATATGTGGGAGGGAAGGGATGGTAGGGGAAAAACAAAGGAGGAAGCAGCAACGCTTGACAAGAAATGCACTCACTACCCTGGTCATGCAACTGCAACCCCTCTGCACAGCACCGCCACAACAAAAAATCTTATTAAAAATAAATAAACACACTAATGTTCAAGTTTATTCTTTAAAGATTCAAATAAAAGTAATTATGGTCAGGCACAGTGTTTCAGCCTTCTAACGTAGCTATTTGGGGAGCAGATCAAGAAGATTGAGGTTCAAAGCCAACCTGGACAAAAAAGTTTACAAGAGTCCAACTCAACAATAAAAAGCCAGATGCACCTATTATGTCAGCTATGTAAAAAAGCATATATAGGTAAACTGTGGTCCATGTGAAGCTAAGCATACATGAGATACTATCTCAAAATAACCAAAAGGGCTGAACTTCTAGCTTAAGATGTAGAGTGCCTACCTAGCATGTGAAAGGCTTTGAGTTCAAGCCCCAGCATTGACTATGTACCTATCTGTCTGTCTATCTATCTATCATCTATCATCTACTCATGATAGTTTTCTGTTCTCCAAACAGAACCATATTTCCATCTAATTGGAAAAAAATTTAAACAATGTTTAATGATGTGATACTTTTTCAGTTTATTAAAATAAATAAAATAAATGTATATCATCTAATAAATTTAGACTATAGCCAAGACTTTTTCAGTACATTTAATACTATTATTCAGTTATATTACTCATACAGAAGCTACATGAATTCTAACTTGACTTGGTTCTCCCTCCCTTTTTATTGAAGATGGATGACAGATGCATTTCTACTGTCAGGATGAGAATGAAATGGTGATGACAGGAGCAGAAATGTGTTTTGGCCCCTTTTATTATTTCTTTTGTAATGAAATTAAGAGACCATAACAAAAATCTCACAAATTTCTTCCTTCCTACAGAATACCAAAGAACCTTTTTTTTTCCTTCAGATAAATTTGCAAATACAGATGGCTTCCTGGATGTGTTACAATTTGCTTAATAATCACAGGCAGTGATTCTAGCTTTTAAAATAGAATATTTACTATGAGAATAGTGTACGATTCTGTGGTTGTGTGTGCATGTGTATCTTAGTCTGCTCAAGCTGTAGCAGCCAAACGCCATGGCCTCAGTGTCCTAAAAATAGAAATCGTTCTCATTTTGAAGGCTGGAGAGGTTAAGATTGAGGTTGTGGTAAAGTTCAATTTCTTCCTGGCTTACCTATAACCTCCTTCTTGCTCTGTCCTTCACAGCAGAAGGAGAGAGAGTGAACAGGTACTTTGGAGATTGACACTGCATTCACCCAGATGACCTAAACATTACTTTTCCCCAAAGCATGGTGTCCAAATATCATGCTTTAGGGACTTAGGAATTCCATAGAAGAAATTTGAAGAGATCTAAACCTCTAGTCCATAACACACTGTGAAATTTTTGTATTGTGAAGCTTAGAGTTTCTAGATTTCATTTAACAGCTGACCAGCATTCAATTCTGCTGAAGTTTGGCTGTCTGTGTTGCTTTAAAATGAATGTACAGTGACCTAACACCAACGGGGTATAACAGGTGGGACGTACAGGGAAATGGTGATGTTATAAGGGCTGTGCCTTCATGATTCAAAGGACTGGGACTGTTACCAAAGAGACTGAAGGCAGTGCGCTTGTCCCCTTTGCTTTTACCTGGCCTGCATTTGGTGGAAACACAGGATGGCCCCACCATGTGGAATGCTCCTTCACCTGATAGCTGATCTCTTGGCACTTTATTCTTGAACATCCTAATTCCAGAGTTGATCAAGAACATCTGCATAGTTTATTTCTTAGCCTCAGTTATTTTGTCACAGTAGTTCTAAGCAAGATGTGGAGGAAAAGAAATGATTAATCATTATACGGATGACAGCTCAAGGCCAGTGCACTAAGCCATTCATGAAAGCACAGTTCTCCCTGATTAATCACGGCAGTTCTCACGGATTAATCACGGCCTCTGAGTGTCCGCCATGTCACATAATTTTATTAGGTCCTGACATACGAATTTGGTTCACTTGTTTTATTGTTTCTTGTACTTTGACATTGCTATAGAAGCCAGAAAGGGATGGATTCCATGTCAAAAAATTCATCACTAATACTTAGAATGGGCATGTTCTTATTTTAAGGATTTTAGGTATGCTGTTTCTTCAGACAGTTACAATTGATTTGAGTATGTGAACCAGTTCAGCTGTTTTGAGGACCTGCATCCAGATTTCATTGTCAGCTAACACACACAAAGGCAAATACTGTTAATATACACACATTTTTGTAGAATTGATTTCCAATTGGCCCTTCACTGATTGGGGCTGTATCTCTGCTTGACCCATTTTGTTACTGTGTTTACCTTATTCACATTGAGATATTTTTCTCCTTTTATGTTTGACACACAGATTTGTTGCCTAATCTGTTTTGAGTCTGCTTAGTTTGCTCCTGATTTAGAGAGATTAAAAAGTTCCCTCCCTCTAAACACCAAACACAAAATCTCCTGGATGAAAGAAAGCCTTATTTTTGTTTTTTTTTCTTTTAAGAAAAATATTTGGACAACACATGTGAAATGTAGGACCTCTTTTTTCTAGATTATAATCTAGATGAGCACAGATTTAACAAAAGAGAGCGAGAGTGTGTTCTGTGTCAAGCCAGTTAAAAGGAGGAATGTGAAAGAGGAAAGGAAGAGATTTACAAAGGAAACCAGGAAGAAAGGAGATTGGTCAGGGCTGGACGTGGAAGTCTGATAGTGTTAGCAGAAGCTAAGTAGGTCCATTCATGATTGAATTCTAGTTCCTTAATATAAGCTTATGTGTGTGGTTCTTGAAAAAGTGATTGGTGTACAGGTTCTTAAGAAAGCATATAAAGCAGAGGAAAGAAGAATTTAGTAGCCCTGGGGACTGAGGAATTATTCAATATAGATCTTAAAGATAGAGTACAGCTTTGAAGAGCATTGATGGGAAAGAGGAATTCAGTACAAAACATACACTTTAAAAAAATTACTTGATTCCAGCAAAATCCAGTTTGGCAGACTTTATTGCCTCTGAGCTGTTCCATGGATTTATGAAAAAGCAATGGAAATGTATTTAGGACTTAAGATGTGTGTATTAGTCTTCTGGACTTAGGACTCAGCCTTGAGCAATGACAGACATGGATTTAGGATTGTTTGCAGTTAGCATCCTAACTCCAGTTCAGAGCTTCCCTTTATCTCCTCTTGTAACATTTGATGTGTCTCTAGGTTCCTATTTCATCACTATCTCTTATCTGCTCCCATGGCTTCCACCTTGGATAAGCTGAGAATTTCAAAACCCCTGCCTTCTCCATCTGGTTCCAGAGACAAGAATGCAACTATCCATGAATGGGAAAGGAAACTTCAAAATGCAAACCCAAGGTTTGCTGGGCCTAGAATATTTCTGGGAGTGGGAAGGGAGTGTGGCTTACACTATGTCAGTAGGCACAAACCAAGACTGTTTGGAAAAACTTGTTACACTTAAATTGAATATACTGGAAATTAGACATGCACTTGGTTTACTGATGCTCTCCCTTGCCCTTTTTTGTCTGTTGTGAGGCTTGAACTCAGGGCTTGGGTGCTGTCCCTGAGCCTTTGTTTTTTGCTCAAGGCTAGTGCTCTACCCCTTGAGCTATAGCACCACTTCTGGTTTTCGAGTGGTTAATTGGAGATGAGTCTCATGAGAACTTTTCTGCCTGGGCTGGCTTCCAATCATGATCCTCAGATCTCAGCCTCCTGGGTAGTTAGAATTACAGGCGTGAGCCGCTGTTGCCTGGCTATTAATGCCTTTTGATTTTGCTTCATTCTTACTACTGAATTTCACTCACATCTCTCATTTTCCACTAGTCTTACTATTGTCCAGGCTGTTGACCAGATCACATGATTGTAACAGCTTCCTAATTGGTCTCCTTGTCATAGTCTTGTTTTCTCTATGACAACAGAGATAGTTTCAAAATGCAAATTTTGAATTTGCAAACAATTGCTATTGGGGGGGGGGTCCATCATTGTCCTAGGATGTGGTATGAACTTGATTTAAAAGATCCTTGAAATGTGGTCCCTGACAACCATACGCCATCAATTCTTTCCATATAGCAACTTCCATCATTCTTAAAATTTGCCATTTATTGATACCCCATTTCTCCCCATTTCTTAAGTCTGGCTTGCTCTCCCATACCACTGGGCCTTGCACTGACTTCTACATCCATTTTATCTAGTCTCTCCTTAAGTGTTACCTCCTCCAAGAAGCCTTACACGACCCTCCAAAGACATCAAGTGCTGTGCTTTTCACTCCACTAACCATAGGCTCCTTTGCATCATGTGTATCCTTGCTGATGCAATGGTCTGTCTCACCTGTCAGATGCAGGCTCGGAGAGCGAGGGTGCTGCCTGTATCTTGCTGCCAACATTCCCAATCAAAGAACAGTGCTCCAAGCAGAGCTAACAATTTTTTTAAGCAAATAACCAAAACCACCCTCCTCAATTGAATTTTACTCTGTGCCATCTCTGTTCTGAGCCATTTACAACAGATAATTTATTTAATTCTCAATCATGAAGTAGGTACTCTTATTATTTTTTACATTATAAAAACAAAACCCAGATTAAACCATTTGCGTCAATGTCATATTGCTAAATTAGTGAAGCCAAAATGAAGACCTTTTCTGATTCTAGCAAAATCCAGTTTGCTATGCCAAGTTGCTTCTCAGCAGTTCCATATGTTAATCAAAATGCAAACAGATTCAGAACAGTGGACTAGAGTATGGGGCAAGCTCTATATTTAGGATTAACTGTTGAGTAATGACACATAAGGATTTTGGATTTAGGATTGTTTGCAGTTGGTATTAAATCACTCAACCAAAGCCATGCAACAAGTAAGTGACAGGGCAAAAATTTCAACCTAGTCCCCAAAGCCACATGTTTCACTGTGACACTGCCCTACCTCTCTGGTCATATGATTGGAAGAGCAGAGATCACTAAGGGAGGATGTGGAAAGAGACTAAAGATGACGTAAATCTAGTGCCATATCCGAGAAAAGATCGGAGGAGGATCTGGGCTGACTGGAAGGCTGCTTCTTCTGGTTTTGTATTATCAGATTCCAATGGATTAGTGATAGACACAACAGAGTTGTATTGATGTGTGCATGTTATTTATAGTTATGTATGTTTATTTGTGTTAATGACATCTAAATAATCACAATTTAGTAAAAACTAAATTATTGTAGGTGGTTTCTTGTAGGCATTATTGTAGGTGGTTTCTTTGAAATGTTTTTCAGGGAGGGATGCAGTCCTGGGACTTGACCTCAGTGTCTGGATGTTATCCCTGAGGTCGCTTTATTTTCTTTTTCTTCTTCTTTTCCTCTTTTCCCCTTTCTTCCTTCCTTCCTTCCTTCCTTCCTTCCTTCCTTTCTTCCTTCCTTCCTTCCTTCCTCTCTCTTTCTCTCTCTCTTTCTCTCTCTCTTTCTCTCTCTTTCTTTCTTTCTCTCTCTCTCTCTCTCTCTCTCTCTCTCTTTCTTTCTTTCTTTCTTTGCTCAAGGCTAGTGCTCTACTACTTGAGCCACAGCTCCACTTCTGGCTTTTTTGTTAGTTAATTGAAGATGGACCCAGCCAGGGCTGGGTTTGAACTATAGGCATATGCCATTGTTGCCTGGCTTCCTTTTTTTTAAACATGATGGAATGAGATTATCCAGCCTTGTAGATTATGCATTGACTATCAGGAAAAATGAAACAGAATTTTAAAGTTACAATCCTTTCAAGGCTTTGGCATATTATTTCCTGTGTTATCCTATTTGCATATAGCTTGTTTCATAACTGAAACTGCAAAATTAGTTGCCTTTTGATTTTAGTTATTTCTTCATAACTAATATGCTTGTTTTCATGAACTTGAGTAATATTCACCTGCAGGGATAATGAGGGAGCTCTCTGTGCCTCAGGCTATCCATACCTAGCAGAAAATGAACAAAAACTACAAATTATAAACAGGAATTTTATTGGTCTAGTAATGAGGACCCCTTATTCTGGTATGTTACAAAGATCTTTTCATCTCATTAAATATTATTCTCCCCAATTTTTAGATGACTGTCTGTCACTGTACTTGGATGAAAACAACATATTTTTTCCATATATGTTTTATAGGTCGTTTGGCTTTATAATCTTTCTTTTGGAATAATGACTCACCTGTAAAGCTATTATAAAGTATTGACATGACACCTGAGACTCTACTCCACTAAGTCTGATTTAATTAATTGGTCTGGATATCAGTTTAGGCAACAGGAATTTGATAATTTCTCCCAATAATTCTAATGTGTAGCTAAGATTGAGCACCTCTACAGGAAGGGATGTTATGAGGTGAACCAGCCCTAGAATCAAGAGTGTATCAGTGCGCTCTATAGTATCAACATAATTATCTAGAGATGCTCAGTGCACAATGATGCTGAGCCCCTGACCTCTGACACACACACACAATCACTAATCAGCAATAAAATTATTACAGGACTTGGTTCATCAGGGTTCTGCTCCAAATTTTTTGTCGAACAGTTTACTGTAGTAAGTATACTTTGTTGTACAGTACAGTAATGACATGATGATGAAGAAATGTATTTTTAGTAAGTCTGAATTGGGCAAAGAATGTGTTCAATATCTGACATAGGAAAAGATTGAATTAATAGTTTTAAAGTGTTCATGTATGTTATTGAATTTCATATTAAGTCTGAGCTTTTCTTCTCTATAGTCATATTGATTTTTTTTCATTGGAATGGAATTATTTTGCTATGTAGGGGAACACTCATGTTTGAATACTTTGTGGTTTGAGAAGAATATTCATTTACAAAATAGAATAAATTCATAAGGTTTTTTTTTAACCTTTTCCAACCTGAACAGATCTGTGGCCTTGAGCACAAAATAAAAGTAATCCCTGTGCTGTTAATTATTGGCAAACTGTCCCGGTTTCAACATATGGAATAAAGTAATACATAGGCCAACAAAAAGTTACTAGATAACGCCATTGCTTGTGAAGAGTATAAAAGAAGTTCAGTCTAACTTTCAGCATCCCCTACCACTGCCACCACCACCAATGAAAGAACTAGCCACCATGAAGTGGGCGATACCAATCCTTTTGATTTCCCTACTCAGTTTGAGTGAATCCAAAACACTGCATAGAAATGCTTATGGAAAAGGTGAGACACTTTGGTATTTTCTTTTTAAAAATTCTGTGCATTATAATTCTTTAATTGGCTTTTCTTTATTTATCTTGATACCTATTTTATATTTAGTGTTCCACACAGAGGAAAAAGAATTAACTTATGAACATATTTAAATGAAAGATGCAATTTTATAAGAGGTTCAGAAAATTGTAGCGGAGCTTAATATAACAAAAAATTGGGTTTGCTGTATTAATTTATGCATATTAATTTACATGCAATTTACATATATATTTATATATATCCTGGCTCCTTCTCTAAACTAGTAAAGTAAATGATGACATATTTATTTATTCTTAATTCAGAAAGGAGCTCATTGTTTGCTATCTGAAGAAGCAGTAGTGTTTGCTTCATAAATGAGCAATCGATGATGTAATGATGTTCAAAAGATGACTGAAATAAGCCAATGACAGCACTACAGTACAGAATTTTAGGTCTACTGCAAATTTTTCATTGTTTCCTAGTTTTCTCAAGTAAATAGTCTCTCAGTTCTAACATCATATAGTTTTGATTTAAATACGAAAGAGATGAAGATGACTCTTTAGGCTGCAATTGAATGCATCATTTCTCATTAGGTCCTTTTGTTTTCCAGATTCCACATTAGATTCTTCTCAGTGTTCTTCAAAGAAGAATTTAGTTAACCTGTAAGTTTTGCTTGTTATATATGCACTTTAAATATGCAAAGCAAAGATTTTATTTAAATAATTAAACAAAATTGAATGTCCCTATGATTTATTAAATTACAGAAGCAACTTAGACAATTCCAAGGAAAGTTATCTCTTCTGAATACCAAATTGATGCTGAAGAGATGAGCATTAACAAATGCCGTGGGTATTAATATTACATTACTTGGAATTCCATGAAGCAAATCAAATCAGATTAAAAAATACATTTTATTGTTACGGTAGAAGTGATGTCCAGAGGGGTTGCAGTTACATAAGTCAGCTAATGAGTACATTTCTTTTTGAACCATGTCACCCAAATAAGAGTTTTAGCTCTAAATATTAGTTTTTGTTTAGTAACAACTATGTGTGAGTTCAGGAATTATTCCATTACGATGATGTTATGAAGTTCTTTCTTTGCATACTATTTAAATCTTAGTCATAAATCATAGGATGTAAAATATCCCATGTTTTGTTCTTTGTGGAAAATACATTAGCCTCTTGAATGTTGTCTCTCCATTCCACACTTCTGAAATTTCTCTGCTTGAAGACAGGGTTTTGAATCAGACTTTGGATATTCTGGGGCCAGACGTATGCAGAGATCTAAAGACTGTATTTTTCTTTAACAAGAAAAACTGAAAAGAACGTAACTTCCCTCAATTACAGATGCACATAATGAGTGGGTGATCATAAAAGATACACTTATGGAAAGTGCAGTTATTTTGCCTTTCAAATAACTCTGTGTCTATTTGTGGAGAAGACAAACAAATAAACAAAACCTTAACATTTCTTTTTGATGACTAGAAATATATATGATCATCTTCCAAATAGATCAGGTCATAAACAGAAAATATAATCAAAGCAAACAAAACAACCCCCTCCCAAAGAATTTGGTACTTCAGAAAATAAGATTTCTATCAAACTATTTCTTAATCATTTGCATGCTTTTTTTCAGAGCTACCATATTTTTGGCCCAGTTTGTCCAAAAAGCCACTTATGAAGAAATCAGTAAAATGGTAACTGATGTATTGACCGTAATTAAGAAACCCACTGACAGTGAGCAGCCTGAGGGGTGTTTAGAAAGCCCGGTAAGTGAATAACACAAAGCCTTGTAACACAAGCCTGTCATGGAAAAGGTTTGGATGGATTTGGTGTAAGGATCAATACATGAGTGAGTATTGTAAAGAACCTATATAAAAATAGAGGCTAGGTTATACAATCTGAGCGACCATAGGCATATTATTTATCTTCTTTGAGCTTTTGGTTTCTTATTTACAACATAAGGGACAATATTGGACCCAACTCAGAGTTGTCATGAATATTAATTTATAAGAATAGTAGGAAACAATAAAAATAAAAAAAATAGTGAGTAATTTTTATTATGCACATAAAATAGTTCACCTTATTCTGGGGAGTGCTATAAACATATTAATAATCAAAATATCTTATAGGAAAGTATGGATGGCTCAGAATAGTTATTCAATGACCCAAGAGACCTTGGCTGAAGCTTATTTGTAGCATATCATCTTTGTCCTCAAGGAGTAATTTATTAAACTTTTATAATAATCCTAGGAGATTGATGATAATTTTCCAGTCAAAGAAGCGGAGGTACAGAGTAATTTAGTATATTCCTTGAAAAAACCCACAAAATGCCAGAGCCAGGATTTAAATTAGGCCACCTGGCTCCAGCACTAACATCCTTTGGTAGATTTATCATATTATATACTGTGCAATAGTAAATATGAGGTCCACAGCACAAAATTAGTATTGCCAGATTTAGCAGGCTAACAACGACATCCAAATATAAGACTCAATCGAGTTAAAAAATATTATTGTAAAGGTGATGTACAGACGGTTACAGTTAAGTCAGGTAATGAAGACATTTCCTTTTGAACAGTGTCACCTCCCTCCCTCATTCTATCCCAGTTTTTTCCCTCCAGATTCAGTTTATTTTTGATGACTTTTATATAGTATTAAGTTACCCCCATGTAGAAGTTAAGTAGATAGATCTCTTTATTCTTTCTCAATGTAGAAATAAACTTTGATTTGATTAGATATATCCAAGCATGGGACAATATGCCTAAAGAATCCTGTGTCATGGCTGCTTTGAAAGGGTTAACAGGCAGTATAGCAGGAGCATTGTGTGGGAGATACCCTTCAAATGTACAAATTACTTCACAATTCTGAGAAATAATTATTACTTAGGAATTCATCAGACACTCTGTTCTGCAATCTCTATTTTTGGTTTGTCTTGATAATCTTGTAAAAACTGTATGAAATGCAGGCACTGGTGGCTCATGCCTATAATCCTAGCTATTCAAGAGGCTGGGATCTAAGGATCGTGGTTCAAAGTGAGCTGGGACAGGAAAGTCCATGAGACTCTTATCTCCAATAAACCACCAGAAAACCGGAAGTGGCGCTGTGGCTCAAGCGGCAGAGCGCTCAATGTTCTTCCTATTACAACTTCATATTTAATTATGGGTTCAAGCTCATGTTAAGCTGAAGAGCTCAGGGACAGCACTCAGGCCCAGAGTTCAAGCCCCATAACCGACAAAAGCTAAAAAAAAAAAAAAAAGATTTACAAGATTCTTTAAATATTAGTAGTTCTAAGAGCTAAATTAAATGTTTCCTGAGATCACTGGAGCAGTTTTCTCAGAGGCTTTCTTCTGTAGACAGGTCATGTCATCTGACTTTGGTAAAATGAACACACCAGAGCAGAAAGCATGTGCTCTACAGAACATTCCAGCTAAATCTGTAGTTATGACTAATGCTTCTATTTGAATTCTGCTTTGAACTAACTTTGAACTGAAAATAATATCTGATTTTTAGATCACTGCCCAGTCATAAGAAGGCCACATGGAATAAATATCAATTTCTGAAACACGATTATATAAAAGGGACACCGTATATATTCTGGGACTAAACTATTAATTACAGAAAAGAAAAAAAGAAAATATAATTTAAAATTCAGGGGATGAGGCAAACATATTCCACGGTCCATCGTTTTTTTTTAAAATAAAATGATTTCGTCTATTAGCCATGTGTTTTACTGAAGTTTGGAAATTAAATTTTCATTTCCCAGAAGATAGTAAAGAAAGATCTCATTAGATAGAAACTATATTGGAATTTGTATGCGGAATTTTCTTTTAATCTGTGGTTCTGATTGGGGCTATTTGGGGAAGCGTTTCCTTGAGTTTTAATGAAGTTAGTTGCCTTTCATTAAAAAGAAAAATCTTTCTTATAGCTGTTTGCCTTTATGGATGAAATTTGCCATGAGAAGGAAATTTCTGAAAAGTCTGGGCTTTCGGACTGCTGCAGGCAAAGAGGAGAGGAAAGACATAAATGTTTACTGGCGCACAAAAGGGCTGCTCCAGCGTCCATTACACCCTTCCCCGGTCCAGATCCTAAGAGGATTTGCCAAGCATATGAAGAAAACAAAGAGACGTTCATAAACAGGTAAGGGAAACACACAGAGGGACGGTACCACGCAGAAGCTGCGATTTCTGCAATCCACACAGGTATATTTCACTGTGTGAAGTAGGATTGACTATACGGGAATGCATTGAAGCGTGTACAAGGTATTAAGGAAATCCCTTCCCAGGGCTCTGTTAGAATCATAGCACTAGATCTGTCCCCTCTTCCTCACCCCCCTCTCCCTCCCCTCCGGTAAATCTCAATTCTGTCTTGTCTAGGACTATACTACTATTACACAGACTCCTTCCAGTCAACTATCCCTGTACCATATTTACCAAATTGCCTGTAATTAAACCAACAAAAGATCCAAGTTAGAGTTAATACAGGAATGGTTATTGTTCACAGCCTCAATGCTGCTTTTCTCTCCTTCATTCTTGATCCTTTGCCTGTTTTGGTGATGAGGGAGTTACAGTGTAGCAAGTTAAGATGGTGGGTTAAGAGCACGTTGCTTACATTTGAGTCCATTGTTGGGAAGTCGGTTTCATTTTGTGTGGGAATTCCAAGTTACTGCCTGACAGAGAAAATGACACAGAGAAAATGTGCCCATCTCCCTGCTGTGGAGAGTTCCAAGGTGCCAAACTTCCTGCCTTACTTGGCAGAGATCTCCCTTTGCTTATTCTTCAAACATGTCTGAGTAGACTTAGCCAAAAGTCTTATTAAAAGATTTTATTAAGAACCAGGCGCAGATGGCTAACGTCTGTAATCCTAGTTAGATCTGGGGCCGAGATCTGAGGATTGATAGTTGAAGCCAGCCTGGGCAGGAAAGTCCTTGAGACTCTTATCTCCAATCAACCAGCCAAAAAAAAAAAAAGTAGAGCTGTAGCTCAAATTGGCTGTAATTAAACAAATAAACAGAGATCCAAGTTTCAGTTAACACGCATAATACACAATGAGAAAGTGGGAGAATGAACAACAACAACAAAAAATAAGCTCAGGGACAGTGCCCAGGTCTTGATTTCAAGCCCAGGACTTCCTTAAGATTTATAGCATTTCTATCTATTTGTTTTTGTAATAGGATCTGGTATCTGTTTTTGTAGTAGAATTTGGTATTACCAGTTAAGGCTTTTCTTTCTCTGAGCATCTGAATGAGAAAACATTTTTGACAGTATCTGAAAAGAAAAATGACAGTTTTCTTCTCAAAGCACAACTCAATGCATTTGGTTGCTGGTGTGTTTAATTTTTTTTTTAATTTAAAAAAAAAGTTTTTTGCTTTTTTTTTTTTTTTTTTTTGGCTTTTTAGCTCAAGTCTGGCTCTTGATCATTCGAGCCACACTTCCATTTCTGGCTTTTTTTTTTTTTTTTTTTTTTTTTTTTTTTTTTTTTTTTTTTTGCTGGCTACTTGGAAAATAAGAGTCTCAAAGACTTTCTGCCTGGGCTGGCATTGGACTGTGATCCTCTGATCCCAGCCTCCTGAGTAGTAAGGAAGCATGAGCCACCAGTGCCAAGTGTTACTGTTGCCATAAACGTGAGTCATTTAGCCAATTCCAGCATCAGTTCAATAACACTAGTCCTTTTTTTTTGGGGGGGGGAGGGGTCTGGTCGTGGGGCCTGAACTCTGGGCCTGGGCACTGTCCCTCAGCTCTTCAGCTCAAGGCTAGTGCCCTACCACTTGAGCCACAGCGCCACTTCCGGCTTTTTTCTTTTTGCTTATGTGGTGCTGGGGAATCAAACCCAGGGCCTCATGCATGCAAGGTAAGCGCTCTACCACTGAGCCATCTCCCCAGCCCCACTAGTCCTGCTTTTTGAGCTTTTGTAAATCTTCGGGTTCTGTTAATTTTACAGGTACATCTATGATGTCTCCAGAAGTCACCCTTTCCTGTACTCTCCTACTGTCCTTTCTTCAGCTGCTCGCTATGCCAAAATAATGCCCCTGTGCTGCAAAGCCGAAAACGCAGCCGAATGCTTTCAAACAAAGGTAATGTCTGTGTGTGAATCTCTGAATTAATGTGTAGTGCTATGATGGTGTGTGAAAACCAAGAGTTAAAAGGGGAAAATGGGCTTCCTATGAACAGGTGTCATTTTCCGAATAGAGCTGTCTCTGGCATAGCGCTAAGTGTGTGAAACATAGATTTGTTGTTATTCATCCATCTATCCAGTCAGTCAGAAATATTATTAAGGAAGTGAAATTTGTTGAGATGAAGAAACATAGATAGATGAAGAGATGATAATGTGATGAAGGAGGAGAGAGAGGGAAGAGGAAAAAGAAAATGGGAGCAAGAAGGAGCAGGAGAGAAAGGCGAATGAGAGTTGTGAAGCAAGCTTTATATTCATTATGCCTTTTGTCTGTAGAATAAATTTGAGGTGCATTATTGTAATTTTACAAACAAGACAACATCATTCTAAGGTTCGCAGAGACAGAATAATATTTACAACTAACTTTTCTGCCACCAAAGTTCCTAGGAATTTGCTAAGGATTGTACCTTCTCAGTGCCTGGCCAGGGTTCAATCTTGTATGTTTGTTTGCTTGTTTGTAACTGAGCAGAATCTAGAAAATTGCATCTCTTTACAGCTGCATAAAAGCCTGATTGTTCTTTTGTGACTCCCCAATATCAAAATTAGAATGTTTCTGTGTTGAGCAGCTTTTAATAATAATATATAGAAACTAAACAAGTAAATGAGTAGATGTGTAAAAATGTATGGCATTTCTAACTATTTTAGTTAAAAATATCTTTTAGAATTTCATGTCCTATACCTGTTTTTCTAGTGACTGGAGCTGACAAAAGAAAGTAAAGCCTTCCTTAACATCTTTTCTTCCTCATCTAGACTGCATCCATTAACAAAGAATTAAGAGAAAGCAGCTTGTTAAATCAGCACATATGTGCAGTCATGAAACATGACGGGCCCCAAACCCTCCAAGAAATGTAAGTTTAGGCTCTGTCTGGAGAGACACTGGGGATGTGTAGAGTTGCTATTTTGCACTTCAAGTTTGTTTTTCTTATTGTTGCTGCTGTAAATGAAGACACTTTTGAAGAGGACGCTTGTGATTAGAGTCATGAAAGCTCAGGACAAGAAGAGAGAACTGTGAAGGTAGCACTTGGGATAACTAGCTGTGGCTGTGGGCATGGCTTACATGGTAAAGCACCTGCCTAGACAGCTTGAGGGCTTTAGTTCAAAACTCAGTATGGCCAAAAGCCATGCAAATCTCACTGACATAATACTTATAGGAGAATTTTAAGATTTGTAACAATTGCCAATTCTCCCAGACACCTAAGTACCTATAACCAAATCGTATCTCCTCGGTAGACTTATGTTTTCCTGGTTCCTCTACAAAGCAGATCAATAGTTCCCCATAATTATTGAAATTTGTGACTTAACAAGAAATATTAATTATGTTGGTGCTTTCTATTCAAACATTCCCTTGAGGTCATAATATTGGAATCTGATGTTAGGTGAAAAGGAAAACTTTAATTTCATAACTGGTTTAAGATAATCTCTTACAAAATTGTATTTTATTAACTTTAATTGTGCAAAGGAGTTACCATTCAACAGATCCTGTAAGGACAACACGTATCAATTGATGTCTCCCCTTTCATTTTTCTCTCGTATCCTTCCCAACTCAATCCCAATCCAGATTTATCCCAGAGAGGCTGGCTCAATATACATAAATCAATAAAATGCAATACAGCACCTTAACAGAGCCAAAGTCAAGAATCACATGATCATATCAATAGATGCAGAAAAAGCCTTTGACAAAATCCAATGTCTTTTTATGATAAACACTCTGGAGAAGCTAGGAACAGAGGAAATATTTCTCAGATAATAAAGGCTGTTTATGCCAAACCCTACAGCTAGCATCATACCAAATGGCAAGAAAGTAAAGTACTCTTTAACTCAATTTAAATGAAATATTTCTAGTATAGCAAAACATCCGAGCTCCTAGTTGAATAGAAAACAAGTCTTGACTTATTTTTAAATGACATATCACAGAGTATTGCATGCAGGAAACACCTAGATGATAATTTTTTGTGGTAGAGTTAGTTCCAAAGACTAAAATGGCTTTTTCAAAGAGGTCAGATTGTTCCTCTCAGATCCATTCAATTCTATTAGACATTTAAAGACTGAGTCACATATTGCTCTATTGAAACTTGTCTTAGAAATAAAGGATATTTACATGTGATTATAGTGACTTTACAATTGATCTGGAAGGTTAGGTGATGTGCTGTACATTGATAAAGAAAATCCATTCTTCATCAGGAGCAGCAACATCATCTTTTGCCTAAGAGAACAGTATTTTTACCCAGATATTTCTTAAAACGTAATGAAATATGCAAAAACTCTCAGCATTTTTATTTTTTACTTCCATTCTTGGCCATACTGCATGGATTTGGCCAAGGATTTGTCTTCAATGTTCAGCCAAATCATTCCATTAATTTGTAATTTGTTTTCTCAGAAAACTCTCTCTCTTTCCCTCTCTCTCTCTCTCTCTCTCTCTCTCTCTCTCTCTCTCTCTCTCTCTCTCTCTCTCTCTCTCTCTCTCTCTCTCTCTCTCTCTCTCTCTCTCTCTCTCTCTCTCATGAAAAACATGTATCCTCTCTTATGGAAATTTCCATTTCTTAATTCTTCTATTCCTGCCCATTTACTACAGTGATCTCAAATGTTCAGCATCAGGGTTGAATAACAAAGATGAAGTTCATTCTGGTTCCTAAGAAAGGTTTTAGGAAAAGATAAATTACTTCCAAACCAATTTTCTTTTAGTGAGGCAAATCACAATTTGCAGAGCTACTGGCTTGTAAAATTGAACTGAGGTTGACAAAATGAAACCCTGTGTCCTTTTCTTTTTAGATAACAATGTATTTCAGTTCTTTCTCTTTGGAACTTTAACTGTAATGATATTTTATATACTATTTGATTTTTTTGTATGTTGTGGGACTTGAACTCTGTGCCTGGACACTCTCCCTGAGCTCTTCAGCTCAAGGCTAGTGCTCTGCCACTTTGAACCATAGCTCCACTTCTAGCTTTCTGGTGGTTAATTCTGGTGGTATGAGTCTCACGAACTTTCCTGGCTGGGCTGGTTTTGAACTGTTATCCTCAGATCTCAGCCTCCTGGGTAGCTAAGATTACAGGGCTGAGCCACTGGTGTCTGGCTACTATTTGATTTTGATAGACCAACCAAGTTCAATTTTTAAATTCTTACCTCTCTTGTCCCCACAGCATTACTATTAAGCTGAGTCAAAAATTTCCCAAAGCAAATTTTACTGAAATTCAGAAATTGGTCCTGGACGTGGCTCACATACATGGGGAATGTTGCAGAGGAGATGTGTTGGAGTGTCTGCAGGATGGGGTGAGAATTTGTCCTTCCTAAAAGAGATCTCTCCTTTAATTCCTCTTTCTTCATCTCATTCTAAAGGAAAAGTCATTTGGGCTTGACTTGTCAAAAGTGATAGTAATTAGGTGATCAAATGAGCTTACAGACTTCTTGAGAGTAGAACTTACATTCTTATTTTGATGCTGATTTTCACCTTGATGGTGAAAATGTCTAAGCAGGAGGCAGGATCACATCCATTTCTTTCTAAAACAAGGTGGAACCTCTCAGGAGGCTTTACAGATGGTTTTCTAAGACAAGTGTGTGTGTGTGTGTGTGTGTGTGTGTGTGTGTGTGTGTATGTGTGTGTGTGCGTGTGTGTGTGTGTGTGTTACTTTTACTATATTACTATATTTGTTTTCTCATCCATTTATTTCTTCAATGGACAAACACATTTTGGGGATGTTTTATCGATTGGTTGTAGTAGTAATGGACACTGCTTTATAAAGGTATAAGCTGATTTCAAGTCTGATGGGAATATGACAATGGCCTTGTTGGAGTTAGGGGCTGTCTTTTGCTTACTCTTATCTCTAATAGGATCAGGCTTGGCATGGAAGACTTTCTCTTACACTTTGCTGAATCAATGAATGCAACAGAGAAAACACAGGAGCTAGAAAGCTAGGTACACTAAAGGAAAGTGTGAATAAAGGGAACTATAAGAGTTAACAAAACTAAAAAGCCCTAGATATCTTGAGTGCATCATAGTCAGTGGTGATGGAAGCAGTATGGTTATTCTGAACCAATCTGAGACTTCCTACATATTATACAAGAAGCTTGACTACCCCCACGTTACTCGCTCCCTACTCATAATCCTTCCTCATCTCCGAGGAGACTTAAATTCATTGCTCTTAGACGATCAGATTGCTGGAAAGCCTGAGCTGGAATGTGGTTTCCAGGAGACTGACCAGAAAGATAAAATGTTCACTTCGATCACTGTCATGGCGACTTGGCTGATGTCGTCTGCAAGAAATGGATGTGTTTAAGAATTTTGGAGTTTGAGGTCACTGTTTTTCATTTAAAATGGACAAAAATGATTTCAATATGTTACATGTACTTGGCTTTAACAGTGGAAGAGTGAATTCTTATTATCTTGCTGACAATTGCCCAGAAATGAATTCCCCTGAGAGGTTATGAAAACTCTGCTTCTCCCTGACTACAGTGGTTGTAGTCTGTAGACTACCCTCTAGTGGGCACACTAGAGCACTGCAGGTTGTTATGATTAAGATGGCACCAGGAGTTTGTTCCCTAGAGTCACATGTTACCCAATAGCAAATTTGAACATTAATAGAGAAAAGACCCTTTGGATTAGAAATGTAATACATTTTTCTTTTGTCTTGAAGCCTTCTTATTTCAATAAAGACTAGGGTTTAGTAAAAAGGAGGCGAAAACATGAGAGCCAAAGTAAAATGTCTTCTTTACTCTTTCCTTTTCCTCTCTCTCCCTCCCTTTCTGCTTGCTTCTTTCTTTCCTGAAACCAGTTGTGACAAGTCTCAAACCTATTAAGACTTCTGTTTTCTCCTGTTACAGGAAAAAATTATGTCATATTTATGTTCCCAAGAAGATATTCTATCAAACAAAATAGCAGAGTGCTGCAAGTTACCCGTGCTTGAACTTGGTCATTGCATAATTCATGCAGAAAACGATGACAAGCCTGAAGATCTATCTTCAAATCTAAACAGATTTTTAGGAGATAGAGATTTCAGCCAATTTTCTTCAGAGGAGAAAAACATGTTCTTGGCAAGGTAACACAGCCTGTAAATGTATGTTCACACAAGAAAAGGTTTTATGTAGCTGACAGCTTTGCTTTGTTGAAATGCAGGGTGATGGCTTACTATCTGAGGCTACGAGGCAAGATCTTCTGAGCCAAAAATAAGTGCAAGCAGCTAACTAGGCAATAGGGAGTTGGATCTATCTCATAAGGCTCAAGGCTCTTGCCATTACTGTTACTAAAGGCTTGCTTATGAAGCCCTATTTTATTTTATATACCTTTTTGTGGAAAGAGACACATTATCATTCTGAATTAATTGATTGTATGAAGGCCACTATTGCACTTTCAGTTAAGATGTGGTTATTTTTCTAATAAAAGGTGCCAATGATTACTTTGTATATTTAAAAACATTTTCCCCAAAATATAATTCAACAGATAATGCTCAACAGGCTTTTTATTAGAACAGTTTGTTATTTGTACAATGAATGTTTTCTTAAGAAATTCTAAACATGTTTACAGACATTTATAATATATATATATATATATATGTGATATAGTTGATGGGCATGTTCTCATTCTATTTGCCTTTTGGAAAGTAAGCAGTCAAGTTAGTGCATTTTTCTTTATTGTATGTGTCTACAGGGACTTGTATGCTCTTAGGGCATTATGCTTACAATTTCTAAGGATCTTTCTAAATTTAAGTCTTATTCTAATGCAGCAAGGATAACAATGATTTCATTTTCTTTCTAATATCCCCTGGAGATAATACTCTTGTTGTGTTAAAATTAGACATTAACACATTATTTGCCTGCTAAATGAAATTATGCAAACTAGAACATAGATCAGATTTAAGAAACCCCTCATGACACTTTGACGTGACTGATGTATAACTTGGTATATAAATGTAAGGGTTGTCCTTAGTTTATACATACAAAAACATCTAAGTTGATTATTTGCTCAACAGAAGCAGTTCTTAAATTGCAAAGGATATTTGCAGGGGGAATTTTCTCAGCTGAGAACAATCTTTCCCAAATACTTGTACTTTGCTTTATTCAGCTCTCTGTCTTGCATTGGCTGCCAGAGAAGCTTTTCTTGACTATGTGGTAAATTAGTGGCCCATTCACTTCGGGTATCCCTTCTTTTTCTCTCTTCCATCCTTCTTGACTTCTCTTCATTAATTTATCACTAGATGACAGTGATGATTGTTTTCTTGTTTACTTGTTTCTTGTTCCCTGTAACATACTTGTGACTGGGCAGGCATTGTATCTTCTACAATAATGGCTTCTTCTTGCTTACAATAATCAGAGAGAAAATAGGCAAAGATGAAAAACACATTTGTTGAATCCCATAATGAAAAATCCAAAGTGAGATGCAAAAAAAAAAAAAAATAAACCACCAGTTTATAGGACAATTTGAGGGATTGTTGTTTGAATGAATAGTTTTGTCATTCATAGAATTTGAATTGTGTTTGATTTCCAGCTTTGTTTACTTATATTTTACTTATGTTTATTATTGAAGAATGATTGTGGAAGAAATGGTTTCATTTTGTCTTAATTACAATAACCTATGATATTATCTCTCCATATTTTAGCTTTCTTCATGAATATTCACGAAGACATACCAATCTTCCTGTTCCAGTAATTCTAAGAGTTGCTACAGGATACAAGGAAGTGATAGAGAAGTGTTTCCAGTCTGAAAACCCTCTTGAATGTCAGGACAAGGGAGTAAGTTCCTCTAGAATTTTAGACAGAATCTCAAAAACTGACAGGATTGGAGTGTGGTTCTAGTGGTAGAGCAGCTACTTGGGAGACCCTGGGTCTTAGTACTGCCAAAAAAAGACTGGATTGATAAGATATATTAAATATACTGTGTGCTTAATAGCATCTAGTTAGCCAGGTATCTGTGGCATTTGTCTGTAATCCTAGCAACTCAGGCGGGTGAGATCTGAGGATAGCAGTTTGAAGCCATCCTGGGCAGGAAAGTCCAATAGACTCATATTTGATTAACCACCAGAAAGTCAGAAGTGGAGCTGTGGCTCAAGTCTCAAGTGGTAGTGTGTTAGCCTTGAGGAAAAAAAAGAAAGCTCAGGGACAACACCCAGACCCTAAGTTTAAGCCCAAGGACTGGTACACACACACACACACACACACACACACACACACACACACACACACACACACACACACACACACACACACACACACACACAGAGTATCTAGTTATAAATTAGTAACTAGCTATTTATATAAGAGCTTGTATTCTAGTTATTAAATACTAATTAGCTAGTAGTCAGAAATAAATAACTTCCTTAGGATATAAAATATAAGCTAAATTTGTTTGATTCTCAAAATAAAGATACAAATTACTTTTGGTTATCTCCAGAAAGGTAAAAATTTCATACAGAAAGAACTTTCATCCTTTATCTGAAGACTGAATCCTGCTCTCAATGATTTGTGATTCATGATGTTTTCACTCACCTCTCCCCATAGTTCATTCAGCTTAATCTTGAAATTCAGCTTTACCATCTTAATATTTAAAAACTGCTAAAGTTGTGTTTCATAATACAATAAAAGCCTGGATAATGCTGTAAACAAAGTGAACATGTCTTGGAAGAGAGAAAAACAATCCGTCATAATGCTTGTACTTTCAGGAAGAAGAATTGCAGAAATATGTACAGGAGACTCAAGCATTGGCGAAACAAAGCTGTGGCCTCTTCCAGAAACTTGGAGACTATTACTTTCAAAATGAGTATGTTCTTTTCTGTGTGTGACATTTTCAGTGATTTAAAATGACAAACACATGAAAGCATGTGAACCTAAATTAGTGATCCTTAGCTCCAACCTCACTGCCAATTTTGCAATAAAGTCAGTATAAATAAACAGCATTACCCAGATCCCCCAAGAAAAGGGGCCTTCACCATTTCCCTCAGTGTAGGCAAGAATAACGGCCTGTAAAATTTGTGCCTTAGAACTGGCTTCAGAGTCCCTAGCCCTGAAAAATTTCACAGTCACATTACCTATTCTGCCAGAGCTTGTCCAAGTCAGAACAGCAAAGAGCTCACAGATCGGAAAGAAACATTGCCCTTCTGGGGCTGGGAGCGTGGCTCAGTGGTAAAGCACTTGCCTTGCATGCCTGAGGCCCTGGGTTCGATTCCTCAGCACCACATAAGCAAAAGAAAAAGAAAAAAAGAAAAATTGGCCTTCTGCAGCATTTGCCTTTCAGTGTTGATGAGGGAAGATAGATGTATAGAGTGCTGTCATGATAAATACAGTCCACAAACACAGGTAAAAATGCTTCATGTCTTCTGGCACCAGAGAGGGTCTTTGGGAAGGAGCCAGGAGTCTAAAAGTCTCATGACTGACTCAGTGGGGCATGCTTCTTTCAGGATCCTCATTTCGTACACGAGGAAAGCCCCTCAGCTGAGCTCAGCTGAGCTGATCGACCTCACCAGGAAGATGGTGGCCATAGCAGCCATGTGCTGCCCACTCCCTGAGGACAAGCGGTTGGCCTGTGGCGAGGGAGCAGTGAGTGGCGTCTGTCTTTAATTTTGCTTTGTTTGACTTGAAGTTGCTGCACCATCTCCATCCAGCAGAAATGGTAGACACCAAGACGGTAATGCCTTTCATTAGGAATGGCCAATCCATAATAATGAAAAATGGTGTGGAAAAACAGCTCACAGTGGTTGGCCTGAGGCCAGTCTTCCTGTCCTTTAAGAATGGCTGATGGAGGTACAGCCAGTTTCTCCAAGAATAGGAAAGCTTCAGGCACGGGAAAGAGACTGGCCATTATGCCAACTCAGTATTTTGGTTTTATTTTTAAACCACTATTTAAAAAATATTAAAATAGAAATAGCTCCGTTATTGATACATTACAATGACAAATTAATATGGATGTTTTGGTATAACCTGATTGTGACAATATTAGGGACAATTTATATTTCTCTGTCTGGAGTACAGAATAGGGTAAGCTCCAGGCTTTGAATAGTAAAATGACTTTCAGTGAATTAATGTTCCTGCCTAGTTGCTCATGTAGGCAGAATTACAGATTGGATTATTTTTTATTTTGTCTACTTGTCTTCGAATTTTTCTCCAAAGATGAAGTTCCTTGGGCCTCATATTATTTTTATTATTGATTGGATTTTTTTTCCCACTTAGCTAGGCCTCAGGGATGCAGATGGTGAATGATTGCCAGTGTAGGTTCTGGAGACTACAGTCTAGAACCTGCTTTCACCACTTACTATTCATGTCTCACTGGAAAAGATACTGCCATTGAATTTGAGCTTTTCTCACCCGACATTTGACAATAAAAATTGTACTGTTATCATAGAAAAATTGTGCTGAATTGCATTAGCCTGAAAGTATGCACAAATATGTTAACACTTATTAAAAGTTATTATGAAGTGTAGAACGTAGAACATTCTACTTTAGAAAAACCTTGAAAACACATACAGTCATACATACCTTACACACTGGCCCTGTTTCTTTCCTATCAGTTGTACATAAGATACTCATTCGCACTCAGTATTTTGGTTTTTCTTTTATAAACGATGGAATTTTAAAAAAATATTAAAATAGAAATAGCTTCACGATTGATAAATTACAATTACAAATTAACATGGATGTTGCAGTAAAACCTTATTGTGACAATTTTAGGGGCAATTTGTATTTCTCTGTACAGAGTACAGAATAAGGTAAGCTCCAGGCTCTGAATAGTAAAATAATATTATGCACTTAGACTTATGCTAATCTTACTTTTAGAAAATAAGTCTCTGTATCTCAAAAGTACATTTTAAATAGTAAATTTTAAATAGTTATATCACTTTAACTATTTATGGCTTGTTTTCTAACAAGTCATTTATTTATCTTTATTGGGCAGGGCTGAGACATTACTCCCCGCCCCCACAAAGTTGAAAGGATGTTTCAAATAGCTGACACAATAGCTATAGCATTTCAAAGCTATAGGATCCACCTTACATTCTAAGGGCAGCATGGGTGACGTTAGCATGCTAAGGTTTATCTCTAACAAAGGGGGAAATTCTGCCATCTATACTATGGCAATACACAATTAGCTCATTTCCCTGTCATATAAGTTGCTGGATATTGAAAATGACTGCACATTATCTTCTGGAAACTGGAACCATCTTGTGGCTGATGAGAACCCTGCTTGCTTTCTTCTCCTCCTCTCTAGGCTGACCTCATTATTGGACAGTTATGTATCAGACACGCAGCAACTCCCCTGAACCCTGGTGTTGGCAGATGCTGTGATTCTTCATATGGGAACAGGAGGCCCTGCTTCTCCAGCCTGACAGTGGATGACACTTACGTTCCTCCACCATTCTCAGATGACAAATTCATCTTCCACAAGGATCTGTGCCAAGCTCAGGGCAGAGCACTGCAAACAATGAAGCAAGAGTAAGTACTGTTATTTTCTAGCATGGAGAAATCCGACAAGGACAGTATCAAGGAGCAGCTGTCTGCCTTACACATCTAACACTTTGGGACTATTAGAATACTGTCCTCCAAACACTTAAGATGTCTTTTGAGCCAGGCATTGGTGGCTTATACTTGTGATCCTAGCTACTTAGGAAGCTGAGATCTGAGGATCTTGGTTGGAAGCCAGGTTGGACAGGAAAGTCTGGGAGAGTCATACCTCTAATTAGCCACCACCACCACCACCAAAAAAAAAAAAAAGGTTTCTTTTAAAAATAGTTCTGTGGTTGAGCACTCACTTTGAGCTGAAGAGCTGAGGGACAGTGCCCAGGCCCAGAGTTCAAGCCCCATGACCGACAAAAAAAAAAAAAAGTTCTGTTTAAGTATTCTCACAGCCTTATTGGAAAGTATGTCTGGAAACATTTGTGAGGGCAGACAACTTCCTGTTTATAAAAGTTATCTTGCTGGGGGCTGGTGGCTCACGCCTGTAATCCTAGCTACTTAGGAGGCTGAGATCTGAGGACCACGGTTCAAAGCCAGCCCGGGCAGGAAAGTCCGTGAGACTCTTATCTCTAATTAATCACCAGAAAACAGGAAGTGGTGCCATAGCTCAAGTAGTAGAGCATAAACTTTGAACCGAAGAGCTTAGGGACAGTGTTCAGGCCCATAATTCAAGTCCCATAACCGACCAAAAACAAAAAGTTATCCTATGTTGTTTATTGTTATGATGTATTTGGGATTGAGGGAAAATTGACAATCTTGATCTGGAGTATTAGGGCATTTCTTTTCAGTGGATCTGGTTGCTTCCATTGCAAACATAGGGACCACATTAAGTCCTTTTATTTAAACACTATGCTATAAAGAGAATAATCATATTTGATCCAACCATGCAGCCTGGGCATCAAGACATGAAATACACATTTCAAGTCAATGTACAATGACATACACATTTCATCATACAATGGTAGACACCATTGTACAATGGCCATGGTAATACAAGTTGATGGGGTTTTCCAAACACCCATGCATCTCCATCCTCACTTGCTTGGTAAGTGGACTCCCTTCATTGGAAAACTTGTTCCTCCACATTTTCTCCATCCCAATCTGAGGTATGTTTCCAGGTGTAATGGGAATGCTGCCTTCTCAGGTACGCTTCCCTTGCTGGCCTGTCAACATTAAGTCAACATGAAAGCTGAATGAATAGGGCAGGAGATGGGGCTGTCACTCTGTGGTAGTGCACTTGTCTGGCATGTGCGAAGTCCTGGATTGGTGCTCCAGCTTCCCCGCTCCTTTATCTCCTCCCACATGAGTAGTGCAGGCAATTGGTGCTGCCATTTCTAGATAAAGGTGTGATAATGGTGGCGTGGAAATCTGGGCCTTGGAGAATGAATGGGACAAGCTCTTCTAGACAAGTAAGGGAAGGCTGTGGGAGCATGCCAGTGCTTCGTCTATGATCTGCGGGAGTCCAGGTAGGCCAGTGGAGACGTGGCCTGTTTCCCTGCCTCAGTCTTGCTGCTGGAAGTTCTTTAGACCAGCAGGATATGCTAAGCCTGGTGCAGTGAGTGATGCTTTAGGGTGTAGAGTGCCAGTGCTCTGAAAATTCTCTATTCAGAAGGTTCTGAAAAAATATATAATGGACTTTTCTTGTGTGTTGTTTTGTTTTTTAAATGCAGGCTTCTCATTAGCCTTGTGAGGCAAAAGCCACAAATGACAGAGGAGCAGCACGAAGCCGTCACTGCAGATTTCTCGGGCCTTCTGGAGAAGTGTTGCCGAGGCCAGGAGCAGGAAGTCTGCTTCGCAGAAGAGGTGGGGAAAGCCCATATTCAAGTTCAAAATATGTGGGGTAGCCATGTTTCAGGAGCTCACAACTGGAATCCTAGCTACTCAGGAGGCTGAGGTCTGGGATCCTGATTCAGAGCCAGCCTGGACAGAAAAGCCTGTGAGACTCTGTCTACAATTTAAGGAGCAAAAAGCCAGGCTGGAGGCATGGCTAAAATGGTAGAGCGCTAACCATGAATCAGAAAGCTGAGTGAAAGCCAGAGTGTAAGGCCTTTTTGGAAATTAAAAATTGCCTCTATTTAAGTATACAACATATTTTAAATACGTACAGGTTGTAAAATTATTACCATAATCAATCTAATTACCTGAATGTTGGTTTTTTTTTTTTTTTTTTTGGTTGTTTGTGGGGCCTGAACTCTGGGCTGGGCGCTGTCCCTCAGCTCTTCAGCTCAAGGCTAGCACTCTACCACTTGAGCCACGGTACTACTTCCGGCTTTTACTTCTTATGTAGTGCTGAGGAATCAAACCTAAGTACACCTGAGTATAACATCTCTTTGTTTTTAAAAGATTCTCTATGAACTCAACTTTCTTGTCAATTTTATTTAAATTTATCATGATGTTAAAGTTTGTATGCTTTGTTATAAGCAAACTAAAACCAGATTATATTTTTTTTCCTATAAATGATATAATTAGGTGTTTTGGGGTAGGTTTACTTATCAGTATGAGTGTGGTTTGGGTAGGGTAAAATGGGAGCCAGCCACAGACAGACAACTGAATAAATTAAAACATATTTTAATATATTTCTGATAAATATGATATAAAAAGATGCACATTCTCTGATTTGAAGAGACACTGAGATCTAGAAAACATTAGTGAATAGTGGTAGTGCTTTCTCTGACTTTTAATTCCTAATGACTTATGACTAGAGAGGCAGGGAGAGGTAGATGAGGGCAGACACGGATTTGTGATTGATATAGAAATAAAATCTGTTCATCAGAGTAGATTTAAATTTCCTTTCTGGTTCCCATTATCCTGGAATGTTGATAGGAGGGATACATTTCTGGAATTCATTTAGTTTTAATTTATCTATTTGAGTTCACCTCAGATGGTGGGGAATTGCCTATAGATCTAACACAATCATCCTTTGTCTGATTATGTTTATTTGTTCTTAATTTCTAGGGTCCAAAACTGATTTCAAAAACTCGTGCTGCTTTGGGAGTTTAACTTACTTCAGGTAACAAGAAAATTCAGACAAAGTTAAATATAATGTTGAGTCTTCACAAATATTGATCCTAAAAAGTACTATTAATTTTCCTAAAAAATAAAGTGACAGAATAAAGAAGTTTTATTTTTAAAATACTGGAACAAAACTTTAGGTGAATTCAAAGATCTCTTGATTTATCTCACATTTTTCTGATATAAAGTAATAGGCCTATTACCCCGTCACATATTTATTTGAGTAGTACTTAATACAGAATTTCCCTTATTTTGCAGGGGGAAGAAAAGACTAGATCAGTGTCTGTGGCTTGGTGAACTCTTCTGTTTAATTATAACTGACCACACTGAAATGATATGATTAAGACTTTGGTTGGAAAGCCATAGAAATAAAGCATTTCTAAATGTCTCTTTTTTCCCCATCTTCTTATTTGTGAAAGACATAACTTTCTTAAATAGTTTTATGTACCAATGTCTGAAGAAACACCTATTTTAATAAACCATTGCATAGTGGTTATTATAGGAGACAAGAGCCACCAAGGGTGGATTTAGACCACCCCAGGAAACAGTCCCAAGTTAAGCATTCTTTGGACCTGCCAGGGACAAATTGTCCCTTCTATGACCATATAAGTATTCTAACAGATCATCTGGTGAGGAGAAATGAAATTATTATGCTTGTCTTGGATCCATGAAAATTGAAAACATGTTTTTTCCTTTCATCTTGTTCAGCTGTCTACTCATAGACACTTTTAACACATGTGTGAACTGGATTGCAGTTGTTTTGATTGACTGAGATGATTTTTTAAAGTCTTGTTCTGGGTGTGGTCACTGAGGAAGTAAATATGATGCCAACATACTATGGACCATAAAGAAATAAACTGATAAATTAGGCTTAAACAACACCAAAAAAAAGCCTTCTGCTCTAGAAGGCATCATTAGCAAAAAAGATGAATCAAAGATTGGGAAGAAATCTTTCCAAATGGTAAATTTAATAGAATCTACTAATATACAGACTGCATTTTCAAGGCTTTCCAGACTGAACCAGGATAAAGCAAAGAAACAATAAAAATGGAAAAAGAACATGGCACTAGTGGCTTGTAATTGTTTTCCTAGGTAACAGAGGTTGAGATTTAGAGTAGGGTTGAAATTTAAAACCAACCAAGGACCAGAAATGTTCATGAGACCCTATCTCTAAAATAAGCAGCAAAAAGTAGGGATAGAGATGTGGCTCAAAGGGTAGATCACCAACCTGGTAACAGCAACAAGGTTCTCAGTCCAAACTTCAGTAGGTCTTATCTTGCAAAAAGAGAAAGAGTTAAGCAAACATTTTCCCAAAAATATCTCAAATAAGTACAGATGAGACATAAGAACATGGAAACATGTTGAATATTATTTATTAAAAATGAAATGAGATGCCTGTACATAAGTAATAGAATGGCTATAATTAAAAATATTGCTGGGTACTGGTGGCTCATGTCTGTAAATCCTAGCTACTCAGGAGGCTGAGATCTGAGGATTGTGGTTCAAAGCCAGCCCAAGCAGAAATGTCCCTGTGAGACCTTTACCTCCAATTAACTCAAAATCAGAAATGGTGCTGTGGTTCAAGTGATAGAGCACTAGCCTTGAGCATAAAGAGGCTCAGGGATAGTGCCCAGGCCCTGAGTTCAAGTCTCACTACAACAAATATATGTGTACATAGATAGATGGATAGATAGATAGATAGATAGATAGATAGATAGATAGATTCCCATTGATCCTGGGAAAGAAAAATGTTTTAAATGAATTTGAAAAGTTCTCATTGATTTTTATCATTCATCCATAATATAGCCACAGGCATCCCAGGATTAGTTATTTATCATTAAGAAAAGGAAATATGCATGTTAATAAAAAGATACAGTGGATATCAGTGGGTAAATATAAAAAGTTTATGGCTTAGCCACATACAATGGAATACTATTAATTAGGCTAGTAGGTTTCCCTGCAGAAACGTTACAGGCTGGGAGATTATCAAGTGCTAAGAGGAAAAAAAATAATCCTATTATCCAAGAGTACTTTATTCAGAATCAAAGTCCTTCCAAAATGAAGAAGAAATACAGACTTTTCTCTGACAAATAGTAGCTAACAAACAAAGGAAATGCTACGCAACTTCTTTAAGCTGAAGAAAAGACAACTCCAAAAGTATAGAACTTACTGTTTTATAAAAGCCTCACAGTAATCACAAAACAAGAAAACATTTAGTTGGTACACAAAAAAAATGAAAGGAAAAGATTCAAAGCCTTTAACTTCAGAAACCTTTCAAATAGAGTAAAATAGAAAGGAAGACTGGAGCAAAAATCACCAGAGAGTAATGAACAAAATACAGTAGTAAAAGGTCTTAGCTCTCAAATTGTTGTTTCAAATATAAATGGATTAAATTCATTCTATAAACATTGACTGACTGGATTTTTTTTAAAAAGACACAATTATGATGTATTTCACTTTTAAGACTGTACTTAGAGAGTAAAGAGATGAAAAACAATATTCTTTGCAAATAAAAACCAAAAGAGCAGTGTTGCTATACTTGTATCAGTTAAACTTTAAGTAAAAGACTTAAAAGAGACAAAAGAAATTAGTAAAAATAAAGGGACAATAAGCAAGAAAATGCTATATATATGTATATATGTATATGTACATACATACACACACATATATATATTTCACCTCAATGAAAGCATGGAAATATATAAAGCAAAATTAATAAATCTGAAGGGAGAGACAAACTGCAATACAATATTAGAAGGGCACTTTGATTTCCTGCTTTCGACAATGCAGATTATTTAGTCAGAAAATAAGCAAAGAAAATGTAGATTTTGCTTATGCTTTAGACCAGTGATCCTAACAAATATATACAGAATATTCCACACCACAAAATACAAATCTTCTGTTGGATAGCTTTATAGCTGAAATTTCCCAAGTATAAGAACTACCAAAAAAAATGCCCAGAGACTATTTCCCATCTCGTTTTATGAGTCCAGCACTAAGCTAATAAAGCTAGATGAAGACATTGTAAGATAAAAATTATAGCCGGGTGCTGGTGGCTCACACTTGTAATCCTAGCTATGGAGGAGGCTGAGATCTGAGGATCATGGTTTGAAGGCAGCCCAGAAAAGTCCCCGTGAGACTTGTATCTCCAATTAACCATTCAAAACAAAACAAAACAAAACCGGAAGTGGTGTTGTGGCTCAAGTGGTAGAGCACTAGCCTTGAGCACACAGAGGCTTAGGGCCAGTGCTTAGGTCCTGAGTTCAAGCCCCACAACCAGCAAAAAAAGAAAAAAAGATAATAATTATAATCTACAGTGTTAGATCTGCTGCTGCTTAGGAGAGAATCATCAAGCACAGTGCCATGGTAGCTCAGCAGAAGAAAACCATGTAGAATTTGCCCATCTCTCAAGGTCTACAGAAAATCAATGAAGACAGGGTTTAAATTCCCATTTATATTAGGTGAATGTAGACTGGGAGAATCAACATTACTCAGGTCCTTGTTCATCATAGAAATAAGACTGTACAGGTGGGTCAATCCACAGTTTAAAAAAAGGTGGTGCTCAATTGCAGCTCACAATAGCTGATATTCCAGGTTTGGGAGGTTCTGTGGATAATAATAGTAATTGCTAGCAACCTGATCCATTAATTCTAAATTCAGAATTTCCTAAATGCAGAATCTTGAGTAAACAAATGTTGGATGTCTGAAAACAGTGTGCAGTGCTGTTAATAATTCACTGCTCCTCCAGGACATGGACTTAAACCATTCGATATTGAATTTATAAGAGGTTTGCATAAAAAGTGAATATTATCCCAATTGTCAAAGCAAACATGCTCACACCAGATGAGTGCCAACAGTTCAACCCCAGCCACCCCAAAAAAACCAGATAGTGAAAGAAATCCAAGAACATAAAATTAAAATATATGAATTTCCAGAAACAGATGATGAAGAACAAAATAAGCTGGTTAAAAAGATGAAGGATCTTTTACTTCTTGTTGTGGTAGATTGTAATGCTATCATTGAAGTTAAAGGCAAGAGGGTCAGAAGAAGGCAGTATCATTGGGGTGTGGCTGAAGTTTAAAATTGTAACTACAATTCTAAGGAATATGTTGCTAAGAACACATTCAGGCTTTAAAGGATGTCACTAAGGATACTATAAGAAGTATGGAAACAGAAAACTGGCACCTGGGACTTCATGGAGTTGGTAACAACAAGAATTAAGGATGGCTTACTAAAAGCCCTCTGGCACAAATAGAGAAAGAAGGAAGCTTTTATAGCGCAGATGAAGAAGATGATGTGGAAAGATGGAGCAGGTGTTTGAGATGATGGTCAATAAAAGGCTCTCTAGCAGCCGAGCGCTGGTGGCTCACGCCTGTAATCCTAGCTACTCAGGAGGCTGAGATCTGAGGATCGCGGTTCAAAGCCAGCCCGGGCAGGAAAGACCGTGAGACTCCTATCTCCAATAAACCACCAGAAAACCAGAAGTGGAGCTGTAGCTCAAGTGGTAGAGCGCTCGCCTTGAGCTGAAGAGCTGAGGGACAGCGCCCAGGCCCAGAGTTCAAGCCCCACGACCGACAAAAAAAAAAAAAAAAAAAAAAAAAGGCTCTCTAGCAATGGAAAGACTCCAAGGCTGAGCTTCCATGGGGCCATGAGCAGATGACAAATAATTTGGAAGCCCAAAGAATGAGAGGAAAAATAGAGTACATCTGGGGAGGAGAAAGGCAACTGGAAAGCTCAGAAGCACACTTTAGAACAACAGAAATCTTCAACAATGCTAGGAACAAAAAAACAAGATGAAATGGAAAATCTTGTAAACTCTCTATTGATCACCATTTAAATATTAATCCCTAGCTTGAACATCAGTGTTTGTTAGATCTATTGGACCAGTTTGCACCAGTTTTATCTATAATGATAGGTTCACTGCATAACAAATACTATTTTTTGTTCTTGATAGAGAACAAGGAAATAGGGTGTTTTGAATGTACAGAGTAACAGATCTAAGTACCTTTCTGCATTGTCTCTTTTATTATTATTCAACAGATGTCTTCAATTTAATGCAAGAGAAGATTTTACTGTTGTGATGTCATGTTTTGGTGGTTTGGTTATAGGACATTTCAAAATAAAGAAATCTGGCAGGTGTTCACTGAGGATACATTGTCCTACTATGTTGCAGGCTATACTTCCCTATAATAATTTTAGTACAAAGGGTCTATTCAGTGCATACTATAATGTAATTTAGTCTAACACAGTTAACCTTGTTTTAGACACTTTCATTGTTTGAAAACACACATGAAAAAAAGAGGATATATACTTACAGTACATCTAGAGTTTTTAATAGCAACCGTTTTTAGGTTTGTTTTGGATTTTTTTTACATATATGTCATTTTCACTTAGTGTCTCTGTGAGCCAAAGTCTAATTATGGTTTCACTTTTGCAATAACATTTAATATATATGTATATGCATCTTTCATATGTTAGGAGTAACAGAAAAACTTTTCTTTAACTCCTTTGTACACTTTATGGTAAATAGCAGGGAAGTAATGAAGTTTTAGGTCATTTCTAGGCAAATTGTAAAGCAAATGACAAATCTGTTTCTAACTTATGCAGTCTCTTTATTTTACTAGAAATGGGAACCATAGCCTCTTGAAAAGATCTGCATTTAGATTTATCCATATATTGCCTTTTTGTATTTTTGTTTGTACTATAAAAATTCACATAATAAACAACAATGTGATATAAAAATTTATAGTTTAATATTGCAGATGACCAAAGATGTAAAAAATTATTCAAAAATTCTTCAGTAAATTGACTCAACACCATATGAGATGCATCATTCATTATTATCAAGTTGAATTTACTCTAGGAAGGAAGGAATGGTTCAATAAAAGCAAATCAATAATTATGAGGTCCACTACATTTTAGAACCATGGACAAAATCTATACAGTATCTCTACCTGTAGAAAGTATTTTCACAGAATTTGACATTCATTCATGATCAAAACTTTCAGCAAATTGGGCCTAGAAAAAACATAGCAAAAGTCATAGATGACATATTTATAGCTAACACCAAGTACTAAAAATATTTCCATATACAGAATCATATTACTAGTATAGATTCCCAGAATTTTAGTGGTTGGTTCAAATCATGAGAATATTTTAAAGACTCCCAATCTGTATGTTTTTACTGTTTTGTTCTGTTCCTACTGCGTAAAGTGCGACAGACCAGCTCGGCCGGAGCACTGGGACCGACGGGACAGGGATCTGGGGATAGGTGGGCAAGGAGTCGGCGAAGTGACAAACAGACACAGACTCAAAAGAGTTGCATCTGAGTGTATCTTTATTAAGGAGAATTAACATTTTTATACAGTATGTGATTGTGACACATAGATTCTTTATTTATTTAAGCAAGTAATCAATTTTTAAGAAAAGCAAAGCATTGATGGATTACATGAAAATTGATGACTATCCTACCAACTGTTTAAGCTAAGTGGTGCGAGACAAGTCTAGCATATTGTTTAATAGAATGCATCATCTATTCAGCCTTTTTATGTTTAATAATTAACAAACCTAAGACAGGGCTGTACTTATATTGTACTCTTTTTATTTTTTCCATATATTTTCAAGTCCCTTTGACACCATCCTAAAATCCACTTCCAGGTTGAGTCAGGCATCTTCTGTTTCCTATTATTTTAATCCCAATATTTGTTCACATACATTTCTAATTGTTATTTTAAACTATCTTATTGTTGTTTTGATAAAAAACACCATAATGGTCTAGATCTACCTAATCTTTACATAAAATCTAATGAGTTCCAAAATACCCTTTTTCCTTTTACATTAATCCATCTATTTTCATCTTTATAAGGCAATGGTTCATCGGTCAGTTCAGGAAATGTGATGTCACTAACTTTATATTTTGTGGGAAACCAACATCTATTCCCTATAACTTAAGCTGGACTAAACTTATTCATAACTGTTGGGGGAATCTTTCTTTTCCTTTTATTATCGGGGTCCCTTTTTTTAGAACTCTCTGAGCTTCTGGGATAACTCCTTCTAGCTTAGTTTAATTCATTAATTCTGCCTGTTGTAACATATCTGGAAATTTTAAGTTTCTATATTTACTATGCGTGAACCGCAAAACTGCTTGTGAAGTTGTAGGAGTTTCTGGAGGCAGCGTCACATCAGATGATAGATTGATTGGGGCATTGCCAACATTTAATCTTTGGCCTTAGTCTTTATTATTCAGAGAAGCCGTCTCTATTGGACTGGAAAGAAGCATCATGCTCTGTTTGCGGATCAATAGAAAAATAGCCAAAACGAGAATAAAGGCAATGAATGTACAGCCAAGAATATAGTAAGAATAAAGGTAGAGGCTATAAAGGTGCAGCCAAGTGCATGGGAAGCCTTGAACCAACACCCCCTTCCTGCAGGCATGCTTCCTTGAAGCTCTCTGTCTAAACGTGATCTCTCACGCAGACTCCGCAGGAGGTGGCGTGGCAATAAAGTTTATTGTTTTAAGCATAAATTCACCTGATCATAGTGAAATATCAAAGTTGTATTTTCTCTTTGGCAAATTATCCTAGTCCTAGTTCATTTAACTTGAAAATGTCAAGATTTTGGGTTACTTAATAGGGCATTATGCATACTTTGTGGACTCATTTTCTCAATAGACATTTCCCAAGTAATAATTATCAAAAATTATGCAATGGGAGCAAGTGCAAGGTGTGATATTTCAGAAGTAGGTTAAGCAGGTTATTTTTTTTAACTAATAGTGTTCAGGAACAGTATAAAAGTTGATTTTCCTTATCTATATCCATTTATGAATGCAATTTCTTTAAAAAATAAAGCAGTTCAAACTTACAGCTTTTATTTTTTTCCTTGTTCTTTTGGACTGAATCCCTAACTCTTCCTACAAATCCTTGGGATATATAGGTAAGGAATCCGTTTGTATATCAAGAAGGTATTAGGGTAATTAGCCTCTTTTTTTCTTTCCAATTTCATTCTTCACTAAGTTCTTTCTCCCTCTTTAGATTAGTTACCCCAAACTACCCTCTCCAGAATTTTCACTGTGGCAGGAATGTTTCCCAATCTACAGACAGCTAGCGTCTTTATACTCAGGAAATGGCCACCAGTCTATGACAGATAGGAAATTGTTGCTTAGTCACAGAATTTAGACTTCAAAATCTTACTACTTCTTCCAAGTATTTATCGTTCATGCTAACAGCAGAACAACTGATATTAGTTCAGATTTTTGTTTAGAATCTTTGGTTGTCCATTGTATCTTCCAATTAGATGGTGAATACTTTTACTTCAACTGTTCATTTTGTACACTTCCCCAAGACTACTGAAATCAGCATAAGTTTGGAGGGAGGGACAGATTTGGTGTTTCTTATATCCAAAGGAAGAAACCTTTGAAGTTCTGTGCTCAGAGGAGGATCTTTCTGCATTCTCTTTGGCCTGGGAATGCCATCTTTCTGTAACTTTCACCAGTCCCCTTCAAAGCACAGTGGTTCTGAAGTTGTGGAGTGTTTTACTCTATCTGACAACTCTTCAACTTGCTTGCTAATTTGACCAGCCACAGGGCTTGATGAGAAAACCATTCTTTTTTTGGGGGGGGGAGGTGAGGTCATGGAGCTTGAATTCAGGGCTTGGGCACTGTCACTGGGCACTTTTTGCTCATTTAGTGCTCTACCACGTTGAACCACAGCTCCACTTTTTTTTGAGTGGTTAATTGGAAATAAGAGGCTCATGGGTCCTTTTCTTTCCAGGCTGGCTTGGAACAATGATCCTCAGATCTCAGCCTCATGAAGTAGCTAAGATTACAGGCGTGAGCCTGGCACCTGGTTAGAACAATCATTCTTGAATTCTCCTTCTCCATTCTCTTGGTAACAACTTCATAATCCTTTTGGTTTATTTAATACCTTTTATACCTATGTTTTCCTTTCCATTTTTATTACTATTACTAAAATTAAGGTTCTGCCTGTTTTTCAGCAGGATAATTGGCAAAATTCCTTACTGTCCATCTTTTCCTCATCTGTCCATTCTTCCATTCACATATTCGATAAACAGTTCTCACCCCTTTGTGTTTGTTATGCTCTGTGGGAGGGCTTAAGCATAAAAGGTATATCATTACTTGAAATATATTTAGAGTATAGAAATTGTCATAAACCTATTCTATAAACCTAATCAATGATTTCCTGTGATTTCCAAACTCTTCAGCCCAAACTCCTCAGCTTTATCTATAGGACACTCATGATTTGAACCTAGGCCATTTCTATCTGAACTATGTCCTGTTATTTCTTTGGAGGACTCACTTTCTCATCAAAATGGATCATCGTTTTTAAACTATATTTCAAGATTTCTTGCCTTATATACTCTTTACACCATTCTCCTACACAGAAAGTCAGTACTCCTTATTTTTCTCCCAGGAGAACTTTTTATTTATTTATTTATTTACTTATTGCTCGTGAGGCCTGAACTCTGGGCCTGGGCGCTGTCCCTCAGCTCTTTAGCTCAAGGCTAGCACTCTACCACTTGAGCCGCAGTGCCACTTCCGGCTTTTCCTGCTTATGTGGTTGCTGAGGAATACAGCCCAGGGCTTCATGCATGCAAGGCAAGCACTCTACCACTGAGCCACCTTCCCAGCCCACCTTTTTCTTTTTTTTAAAGAATTGTTCTGACTCAGCTAATATGATACTCTCCCAATAGCCTTTTTTCTGGTTCCTTGCTTGGGAAACAAAGGAAACATAAAGGATTCTTGACAAATGCTTGTAAATTGGATTATAGTCATGTGCCCCCTCTGCTGTGTGTGCTTGGGGACCCGGAGTCTATGGGAGATATCTTCCTTGATCAATATGCTTCATAATGATCAGCACTATACTTTGTAAACAATACATAATATAAATGTAATCTCTGTGGTCACACAGAAATGTTTTTCAATTCATTTATGTGCATTGGGAGAGAAATTGTGACTTTAAATGAGTCTGGATATCAGTTGAATATGTGTGTGACTGGCATTATAATGACATCAAGTGTCAATATGTTAGAATATCTCGTCAGGCCCTGTCCTGGAATTACATCACTTATTAATTTCCCTATTACTTCTCTAGCATTAAAGGGTAGGAATGATACTTACATTTAAGATTTGTAGCAGGAGAGTCATCAGCTGCCAATCTAAAATCTAGTCAGTTTTTGGAAAAAATCATACTAAGTGATGTAAGCCAGACCCAAAGAAACATAGGTCCCATGGTTTCCCTTATTTGCAATAATTAGTATACTTCTAGGTTAATCTTAGCAGATGAACAGAATAGCTCAACAGCTATGTACATGTGACCATATAAGATGATGCTGAACTCCAAAACATGGACACAAGAGGTTTTTCATTGCCGTCATTGTTTTTAGTGTACCAGGTGGTTTGTTGTTTCTTTTGTGTGTTTTTCCCCCTATGGTTTATCTCTTGTTGTCACTGTATTTGTCTTTGGTATCTTGTATTGTATATATGTTTATCTGAATTAGGGGAAGGACGGGGAACAACAGAATGGTGAGACAAAGGACAAGGGGGAAACCAATGCAAGAGAGATACTCAAAGGACAGTATGTTGGAAATGATGTGTACAACATGCAGGGGGTTGGGAGAGAGAGGAAGTAGGAAGAAAATGAGGGAGGGGATAACAAGCTCAACAAGAAATGTACTTATTACTTATGTCACTGTAACCTCTCTGCATCTCACCTTGACAATAAAAAAAGAAGTAAAAGAAATCTAGTCTGTTTGATATTAATTCAAATCAATTCAACTTAGTATGACTATTTCCTGAGCACAAAATCATGATGATTAATAATGATGTTGATTTTCATGAATTTCCTCTTCTACATTAAATGTATGAAATTATTTCATACCCTAGGTATTTTATTTTGTATTTTGTACAGTAGGCATCATGTATAGGTTTTTGGAGAAATGTTAAAATATTAAAATTTTGGAGAAATGTTAAAATGTTAAAACATAGAGTAACCTAAACATTCTTGTTTTGTAGATGACTTCAGCACTACCCAGAAATTTATACAAGAGAACATTGGATCCTTGCCAGTGGTTCTAGACCCCTTTTACTAAAATTTAATTTTATTATCAAGGTGATGTACAGAAGGGTTACAGTTACATAAGATAGTACATTTCTTTTCTTTTCTTTTTTTTGGGGGGGTGGGGTCCGATTGTGGGGCCTGAACTCTGGGCCTGGGTGCTGTCCCTCAGCTCTTCAGCTCAAGGCTAGCACTCTACCACTTGAGACACAGTGCCACTTCCAGCTTTTTTCTTTTTGTTTATGTGGTGCTGAGGAATCGAACCCAGGGCCTCATGTATGCAAGGCAAGCACTTTACCACTGAGCTACCTTCCCAGCCCGAGTAAGTACATTTCTTGTCGAACTTGTTCCCCCCTCCCTCATTTTTCTCCCACTTTACCTCCCTTACCACCCTCCAAGTTGTACAGTTTATTTCCAACATATTGTCTTGTGAGTACTGCCGTTGCATTGGTTCACCCAATGCAACCATTTTGTTGTTCCCCTTCCCTTCCCTAATTCAGATAAATGTATATACAATACCAGGGTACCAAAATCAAATACAGTGACACAGGGGATAAACTACAGGAAACACACACACACACACACACACACACACACACACACACACACACAGAAATCACATAGTACATTAAATACAACAACAACAAAGTAAAACCTCTTATTTCAATGTGTTGGAGCTCATTTCGCTTAGCATCATCATATGTGGGCTAGACTCCTTTTAATATGAAAGTTGGTTGCTATTTATCTGAAACATTCTAGAAATGTTAGTTTATCAACAACAATTTAATTAAAACAAATACAACATTAATTATGAAATATTAGGAAAGCAGTTGAATTGTTGAGAGGCAGGAAAATATGCAGGCTGTGTATTCAGATGATTTCTGGGCTGTTCAGCAAGGGAACGTTCCTGTAAGATTTGTTAGATATAATTGGAAATTCTGCAGATGTTCATAATGGACCACATGGACTATTGCAGGGTTATCATCACATTTGCTCAGTATGTTCAGGAATCAACCTTTGATGAGTTGGAAATGCTAGTGAAAAACGTGATAGATTAGAAGGAAAGATGCCTGACCAATCCGAGACTTCCAGAATGTTCAGAGATTGCTGTAAGTAAACCACTTTCAATTATTATAAACACAAGACTTAAGAAAGATAATCTATACATACCATTATTAATTTTGCCTATTTTTCTTTTTTCTTTTTTATAAGTTTTTTAATGTGAAAATACTATACAGAGGGATTACAGTTACCAATTTTGCCTATTTTTCATACTTAGAATAAAGTGCTTTGCTCAAGAGAAATGCAATTCTGTATAGGATGTACAAGAGGAGTTAGCTATATACTTTCAATAAACATACATGCAACTTAAGTACATACCATTCCATATGTTATCTATCTATTGATCTATCTATCTATCTATGTATCTATCTATGTATCTATGTATCTATGTATCTATGTATCTATGTATCTATGTATCTATGTATCTATGTATCTATCTATCTATCTATCTAGTGAGAGAATGCAGTTAGTATTCTGAAAATGCAGTAAATGCTTGTTGTAGCCTATATGCTCTTATCATACATTCTTTTGTGGGCTTTCTCCAAAGAGTTACCAGTGGCATCTCTAAAACTAGTAAACACCATTATTAAACCCACATTGACCTTGTTACCTTAGGATATGAGAAAAAAAAGCCTTAATGGAAAGTCACTAACAGAGAGTGACAGGTCACATGCTCTTGTGGCAGGATACAGAACATTTCTCAAAGTGTAAGATGGTGGTCAATGGTATGGTAAAGATATTCTACATCAATAAAGTCATCTTGTTTCCAAAGGAAACACTGATCATTCAAACAACTTTGTCCTGACTAAAAAGTGTCCCCATTCCCCTCTCTTGACCAGGAGACTGTTTTACAGGAGATTTTGTGTGCTCAGGAAGGGTCACCTCAGAAGTATAATTTTTCACAATGTTGTAGTAAAGTTGATGTTGAAAGAAGACTCTGTTTCTTATACAAAAAGAAAAGCATTGTGGGATTTTTGCCTCCATTTCCTACTCTGGATCCTGAGGAGAAATGCCAGGCTTATAAAAATGACTGAGAATCTTTTATAAACTGGTACATTTTGTTTTAGTACAAAAATGATTTTACTGAAGAATTATTCTTAGGCTAAATCCAATACTTACCTGAAAGGAACATGGTGGGGTTCATTGACTGCATATGTTCATTATATCATCCTCATCTGGCATGCACCATGTGTCTGGTTCTGTGCTCAGTATTGAGGATGTAACTAGGAATGGGATATGAACCCCTCTTTCAAGACCTTTATGTTAGTCAGGTGTATCTTCTAATATGATAAACCCTAAGATAGAGGTGTGTTCCCAGTGTTACACTTGGAGAAAGCAGTGGTGGAAACAATATTTGCTTCCCAATGGAAAACCATAGGTTTTACTTTGAGAAAACATTTTTAGTACAACAGCAATAACAAAGCAGAGACGGTTTCTTTCGTGCCTTTATTTTTTTCTCTTGGAGAGTTGATGTGCATGGAAACCTGTCACAAGAGTTTTTGAACAAAGGGGAGGGAATGGGAAGGGTGTAGTTGTGGAGGTGGGAGGGAAGGGATGGTAGGGGAAAAACCAAGGAGAAGGCAACAATGATAAGAAATGTACTCATCACCTTGCTCATGTAACTGTAACCCCTCTGTATGGTATTTTCACAATAAAAAACTTATAAAAAAGTTTTTGAACATGCATAGCGAATGATATGTATATGAAATTCTCTCTTTGAATGTGGAAGGGAGATTTGTCCACATGGCATTAAGAGGGAAGAAGGAGACAGCACATTCATAGCTCAGTGTTGCGGATTAGAACTGCAATCCTTTTCCTTACTTGAAGTTAGGAACTCCAGTAATAGGGCTTGAAAGAATTCTTCCTGGGGACTGGACAATGCTGTCTTGTATTTGATTTTTCTATAATGGGAAACCTTTTCTTCTTTTTTAATCTTCATTTTAACTTACCCTTCTGTCCTCTTTTTGATTTCCCTTGTCCTTTCCTTATGTGCTCTTGTCCCTTATTTTTTCCCCCTGTGTCTTCCCCTTCCCTTTCCCTCTCCTTAATCTAAAAAGTATTTCATAGCTACAGTCATGAACTTGCTAGAAGAAACCCCTTTGGCTTTGCCCCTACACTTCTAATGGCTGCTGCTCATTTTGAAGAGCTGGCCAAGAGGTGTTGTGGAGAACAACAAAAAGACAACTGTTTTCAAACAAACGTGGGTATGTGTTTCATTTGCTTCATGAAAAGAATAAGGAATCACGAGTGCCGCAGCTCCAGCTTCCACTTGAAATTGCAGGAAAAGATTTTTTAAATTACAACATCTGTTACTGTCTTAGCACATTCACTGCTTTTTCCACCCACTGGTCACCAACCACTGCTGTTATAAATGTTCTCTTTCTCTGAGACTTTATGAACCAGTTGACATTTCCAGGATTTCTCTTCTTCGTTTTCCTTGCAAACTGTAAGAGAATGAATGAATGTCCAGGATGGAAGACAATATTTTTCTTCTGTCCTTCACAAGCCCTCCTTTGACACAGTCCACAAAATAGATACTATCTTAAAAGAGTCAGCCATGTTCACAGAATACTTCCCCATTCCATTTCCTATCAAGTATTCCATCAAGGAAGGATACCGACTTCATCCTTATAATGAACTACAAATGTATATTTCTCTCAATAGGTAAAATGACTAAAATAAAAATTCTATGGACAAATTGCCTCCGATAAACAATGGTAGTTTAAAAAATTAAAAAAATAAGTGGAATTTTTGCTGTTTTCAATAACATTTTTTCTCTTTCATCATGTACTATTGGAAAGCATTATTTTCCCATCAAAACAAAGTCTGTGAAGCTCTCAGGAAGTTTGGATTCAAAGTCTTACACTCTGTGTGAGTTTTATACTTGTCTCTTGTCTCCAATAGTATTTTCTCGTCTCCGTCCCATTTTTGTTGAACAGTTGATGGCTTTTTATTTAGGTTCCTTCGAATTCCCTGGGGATTTGGAAGCAGGTAGATTCACATGGGTTGTTCACAGTTATCTGGTTGTTAGGACAGGATAGATAAAGAATTGGGAGGTGGGGTAACCCCCAAAAGAAAAGTAACTCCTCCTGAGATATATTGTCGAACTCTGTGGTGGATTATTTATGCCCGCCATTCTCTCACAACAGGATGCTTGTATACTCCTCACAACATGTTGTGTTACAATAAGATAGAATTGTGCAAATATTTCTTTGTATTTGGGACAAGGACAGCAGAAGAATGGACAGGCAGAATGTCAGCCCAGTACTTTCAAAGTGATCATAGGAGTGCAATATACCTTCCCTTATTTAATGAGACATCTGTGCAGTATCTGTGGAAACCAGTGGTTTTAGAGCTATTCATTTTTTTGTTAGTAAGGAACTCCTTCATGTTTCACTTGATGTTTGTTAGGTTTTTAAAAAGAGGTAGGCCGAGTAAGAACAGCACCAGCATGCACGTGGTATTCAGGTAAGGGGTAGGTTTATTCAGTAGACCTGCTGGGACCAGGCAAGGTTGGCACTCCACGTGGCTGGGAAAGGCCTGGGAATGAGAGAGAGAAAGCTGGGAAGAGAGGAAAGAGAGAGAGAAGAGCTAGAAAAGAGCAGAGAGAGGGGTAAGAACAGTAGCACTCACGTGGTATTCAGGTAAGGGGTAGACCTGCTGGGACCAGGCAAGGTTGGCACTCCACATGGCTGGGAAAGAGAGGAGAGAGAGGAAAGAGCTAGAGCTAGAGCAGAGAGAGAGAGCAGAGAGAGCTAGAAAAGAAGAGCAAGAGCAAGAGCAAGAGCAAGAGCAAGAGCAAGAAAGGGGTAAGAACAGAGAGAGAGCAGAGAGCTAGAAACGAACAGAGAGAGAAAAAGGGAGCATCTGGGCCTGGGCTAGGCCTTATGTAGGGTATGGGCGGGGAAAGGTGTGGCCACATCAAATTCAGATGTGACCTCTTCCAGGTGTCCCAGTTGCCTAGGTAACACAGGTACTGGGTGGAGACTTTGCTGCGAGGAGGGTGGAGTCTGCTGGCCATCCAGGAGCGGACCTTACATTCCAGCCTTTTAATAATCATGAAATAGGGCGAGGATTCTCTCTGGCTACTTCCTGCTGACAAGGGGCGTCGACAATAGGGGTAAAAGGCTGGAATTTGGTCCCCTCCCAGAGAAAGCAGTGAGCAGCAGCTGTCCCTTGGTGGCATGAGTCCTTAGATGAAATCTGGAGAAGTCTCATGAGCATTGAGGGGCTGGAAAAAAATACTAGAAAGCAAATAAATGGCAAGAGGAAGGACTTGGGGCTGAAAATGTTGGTAGAAATGTCCCTAGTTACTTCTGACATCTGGCGACTAGGTAGAGAAGTCAGGTGACAAAGGCAAGAATATAAATTCCTGTTCAGTTAATAGGTAGACAGGTATAGACATAGGATGGGCAGGCTTCTTACTTCTACTGACCTCCCGGCTCAGGTTAATTTTGAAAGGGCAGGCACAAAATAGCTGATGTGACATCATCTCCTCTTACTCCTTTCCACGTTCCCTTGTTCCCCAGACTGGCTGAGTCTAGGTTCTCGTTGCTGGGATGGCTTGTACTGGTTATTTTCTAGATAGAGCTCCACTTTATGCCCAGATGAGCCTGGGCTATAATCAAGTCTATTTTTTAATGATTATATTACCTTAAATCCTCATGGATAAAAAGCTTACATGTGTATACTCATGATTGCTTTTTTATGAACCCATTTCTTTATGAAGGTAAATTCTTAAGAAAATTTGAAAATAATTTCTCATTCTTATTTGATGTGGAACCAGGTTTATAGTTATATATGTTCAGAACAAGATTCCATCTCCAGCAAAATCAAAGAATGCTGTGAAAAGGATATACTAGAGTGTGCAGAATGTATAATTAATTCCAACAAAGATGATATACCAGAGTATTTCTCTTGGAAAATCAAAATACACTGGCAGTGAAAATGTGTGCCAAGAAAAAGATACTGACCCAGACAACTTCTTTGCTGGAGTAATGTAACTCTTTGTTGATATATATAAGGCAATTAGTGGAAAAAAATCTATTAGATTTACTCTTTTTTGACACTTTTGGGTAATAAGAAAATGAATGATTTAATTCACCTGGGTAAGTGGCTGTTGACTACAGAGTTTTAATATGATTTTAAGACAAAAGTATCTGTGTTACTGTAATGGCTATCTTTTATTGGAGTACTTGATTTGTGACAGATAACAAGTTAAATATTTTATAGATTAAGTCAGGTGCTGGTGGCTCATGCTGTAATCCTAGCTACTCAGGAGGCTGAGATCTGAGGATCAAGTTTTGAAGCCAGCTCAGGCAGGAAATTTCTTGAGAATCACATCTCCAACTAACCACCTGAAAACTGAATGTAGAGCTATGGCTCAAAGTGGCAGAGCAATAGCTTTGGGCAAAAGAGCTCAGAGACAGCGCCCAGACCCCAAGTTCAAGCCCCACGACTGAAAAAGTAAGGATAAAAATATTTTATAAATTATTATTTTAACTATATTATTTGAATTTTATATTAAATTGTAAGTTATTGTAAATAAATCAAAGACGTGAAGTTGTGCCTCAAATGGAAGAGTATTTGCCTTGAACAAAACAAGAAAAGCTGTGGAACAGAACCCAGGCACTGAGTTCAAGCCCTATTACCAGCACACACACACACACGCACACACACACACACACACACACACACACACACACATACACACACACACACACAAACTCAATCATATAAAGCGAGTACACTTTCTCCTACTTTACCAGATGAGCAAACAGAGATACAGATAAGTTAAATGGCCTGACAAAGATTCACAGGTAAAATATGACAGGGTAAAGTTTTGCTCTCAGGATGTCAGACTTAATGAAATTGCCCTGCTATGCTACGTCCCATCTGTTAAGAGAAAGATGAGTGGACTGGGAACAAGAACTAAATCGGAGTCCTGGTGCATGCACTGGGACGTTACACTTTTTGGTGCTTTATTTTATCATGTCTAAAATTAATATAAGAACATTTATTCAAAGTTATGGGTAAGGAAATAATACAAGAGCTTTCCTGTGTTTCTATTTCCAGAAAGCCTTTCTCTATAGGGAATGCCATGGGGAAAGGGAGACTTATAATTGAATAAATGCAAAATGGAATTGTCCTTTTAATTGTGATGGCACTAGGTGCTCAGGGATGGGAGGAGGGGGGAAGACTATGAACACTTGTATCTGGAGACTCTGGCTCAATAGAGAGGTGAAGACATTTTGGTAGTTGAAAGCAGATGAAGAAATATGGGCAATATAGACATAGAGCATACAGAACGGACCAAAGTATAAAAGTTGTTGGTGTGTACATAGCTGCAAGCAGGGGATCTGCAGTGGAGGGTGAAGGAAGTGAGAGGTGAGGCAAATAATGAAATTCCACTGAAGAATTTCACTGAAGAATAAGAAAGGGAAATCACTCATGTTTTGAGGTACTTTAAGTAGAACGTATCTCAGTCTGTCTTGGGTGATAAACTAGGTGCTTTCCCCATCAAAGAGTTGGAAAATACAGGTGAAGAAATAGGATTTGTGAGAAAGGTAGTATGTTTAGCATCTGAGCACAACGGTTTCAGATGCCCATAGCGTAATTGAGACTTCCAAAAAACAATTGGGAACTCTCGGGTTAACATTCCGATTATGTGAACATGGAATTCTGAAAGGAGGTCCACCTTGAAAATGGAGGATGTAATAATAGCTGTTTATTGAATGCTTATTAATTGTGTTTTTGTGTGTGTGTGTGTGTGTGTGTGTGTGTGTGTGTGTGTGTGTGTGTGTGTGTGTGTGTGTTGGTCCTGGGGATTGAACTCAGGCCCATCAGTTCTGGGGCTTGAACTTGGTATCTGGGCACTGTCTCTGTGCTTCTTTGGCTCAAGGCTAGGCTAGTGCTCTACCACTTAAGCCACAGCTCCACTTCTGGATTTTGGTAGTTTATTGGAGATAAGAGTCTCACACACTTTTTTTTTCTTTTTTGGCCTGGGCAGGCTTCAAAATGCCATCCTCAGATCTCAGCCTCCTGAGTAGCTAGGATTACAGGCATGATCCGCCAGTACCTAGGGAATACTCACTAAATTTTAAGTTCTCCTCTACTAACAAATTGGATTTACCAAACAACCTTCTGAAGTTAGTATACTTCTATCATTTCCATTTTATATGTGATGAAATAAGCCAAGAGAGGTTAACTGGGGCCAAATGTTTTGCTCTTTCTCAAAGTTCTAAATTACTAAATATTTTACTGATCTCAGGTTGATTTATGAACACTCAAAAAGACATCCAGACCTGTCTGCATCAACGCTTCTACGGATCACTGGAATGTAAGAGGATACCTTGGGAGACTGCTACAACAGAGAAAACCCTCCAGATTGTGTTCGTGATGTGGGAGGTTCCATCATTGTAGATTTGGGAAATAGGAAAAAAGCAACAATAATACACCAACAAAGAATCTCTAGTGAAGTTTTCCTCTAGTCAAAAGCGTAGAAAATGTGCTCAACCAACCTGAGTCTACTTTAGATGACTCAGTGGGAGATGCTCATTGGGGAAGGCCAACCTGGCCAGTTTGGCTCATGTGTAATGTCTGAACTACCCATGGCTTAAGGCATCATGTTTTGAACTACCGATCCAATGGGTTAATTGGAAAATCTCTTCCCATGAAACATTTTTCCACTTTGATCAGTGTCTCTGTACTTCATTTTTTGGGGTCCTTATTGGAACTTGGTATGACTGCAAAAGTGATAAATGATTATTGTAAATGATTAGGAAAGTACCAAAAATTGCAAAGAAAACCACAGAAAGAAATTTTGATTTTATTAAAAAGAAACATTTACACGTGTATGTTTTAAAACATAATTGGCCTTGCTATTCAGGAGGTTGAGGTTCAAAGTAAGCCTGGACAGCCAAATTGCCAATTAACTGATCAGCAAAAAACTGGAAGTAGAGACATGACTCAAGCGGTAGAGCACCAGCCTTGAGTAAAAAAGCTAAGGCATAGCTGAGGCATTGAGTTTAAGTCCCAATACCAGCACACACACACACACACACACACACACACACACACACACACACGTAAAGTTAAGATTGGAATAATACTTCTTAGAAAATGCTTAAGGCTGCTTTTTAAAATTAAAATACTAGAAAACCCATTATGTTTGTTATAATGGTGCTATATCAGTTCCCTACATGACACAGAAGCATAAACCAACAGAAATACATTCTTTCCCAGGAAGCTTGAAGTCTGAAATGAATCTTATGAGACTAACTTCAAGGTGATAGAAGGGTTGTAGAAGTTCTAGAGAGAATCTCCTCTTTGGCTCTTCTAGAAAACTTTTCATGTTATAAAAGAAACTTCAAAATATATTTCATTTTAGTAAATGGTCATGCATCATTATAAAGTAATTTTGCTAACCGCCCTCCAACTATGTTTGCTTAAAATGTTATTTTATAAATGTCTTGGAGATGAGTTTTTCCTTCTACAAATTTTCAAGTCACATTACAGAAAGGCTTTGCCAGTGTCCACTCCATAACTGCTCAAGCCTACTCATTTCTACTCGTCTTTGTCAACTCTGTACATGGAAATTAGCTTTGTTACATTTATATGTAATAATGATGGCTGTGTTAAGTAAATGCTGATTTGATTTAAAAGACTGCATTAGTTTTTCTCATATGATTTATAAATTTGTAAAAAAAATTATAAATGTAAACTTCCTATGAGAAATGTGTTCATGTTTGTTACTTATTTTCTTGTTGAAATTGTTTTTTATCCCAACTCACGTACTCATATTTATAGACAAGTATTTTAAATTTATTTCTCATGCCTTTGTTATGTGCTAGTTTTCATTTATTTTTAATCTTTCTTCAACTTGCTATAAAAGCCAGTTTGTACTCTTTCAAATTTGAGCAATGAAATTAGATGGGTTTTTCATCCTTTCTCTGTCATTCTCCCTTAGAAAACTGTCTGTTTCTCATATTTAACTAACCTTGTTCTAGAAAATGCTCTTTGTATAAGGAGACGCAATTTGTCTCACGGCATCTATTTATTGGTTTAAAATTCTGTGGTGATAATTCAGGAGATGGTTAACATTATTCCATGGTGGAGAATCCATCAAATACTTGAAAATAACTACCAAATCTAAAATATATAAAACTAAGAAAACATGATTTAAAATGTTCTGTATTAATACTTATTAGTTGGATCATTCTAGGAAAATCAATTTCACAAGGGCCAATTTCCTTTACTTAAAAATGGAGCTAACAACCACTTTGACCAATTGAGTCAATATCAACATAAAACTTGAATTGTATCTTGTAATTCTTAAGATTCTAAAAAAGTGTACAAGGTATTTGTTAATGGAGAACTTCAAACCTTGATACATATATAATAGTGCTCTCAATATAGTGAGTAATATATATTATAACAAGAGTTTGAAACACTCTATAAAAAACAAGTTGCTTGAGGGCTGGGAATGTGGCTTACTGGTAGAGTGCTTGCTTACCATGCCTGAGGCCCTGAGTTCGATTCCTCAGCACCACATAAACAGAAAAAGTTGGAAGTGGTGCTATGGCTCAAGTGGTAGAGTGCTAGCCTTGAGCAAAAGAAGCACTGGGACAATGCCCAGGCCCTGAGTTCAAGCCCCAGGACTGGCAAAAAAAAGTTGTTTGACAATTTGATATAAAGCTTGTGACTAAATTTTAGGTAAATAATTTGCAAAAATGATTGTTATTAATTTTCAGAAAGACAAATTCCATAAGGAAACTGAAAAAAGCCTCAAGATGGTACATGAAGAATGTGAACTTTTCTGGATTTGGGGGAGGAAGGCTTGAAATACCAGTAGGTTGAATGCACAGTCTAGTTAACATTTGTGACCAGTATAACATAATTGCTCAAAGATTTAAAAATTATTTTAGTAATTCATTAGCTCTGCAAAGGAATAAAGACCCAAAAGTCAAGATTCATGACCATTCAGATGTTACATGAATCCTTCAACAGGAATGAAGCTAGAAATGAAAGAAATACCAAGTAATGGACAAATCAATTCTATAAAGTGTTAGTTTTCATTTGAATGTGGCTTTCTGCTAAGCCAAGACTTCTGGATTCTGCTCTCTTTTGGGAGTATTGTAACAAGTTGTCATTATTTCCAGGGAAAGAGATGTTCTACCTGGATTTTGGTCCATATTAGCTGATTTAATAGAAATAACTCAGAATTTGCTTACCTGTACTATTCATTCTTTTAGAGTTCTTATGAGCATCATTAATAAGATGCAATTAATTTAGATTTTCTTAATTGTCATCCTGCAGTAATATTTGTTGAATTAAATATTTTTAAATCAAAATAATACACAGTTTAAAAACACAATTTCACTATTTTTGCAACCTATGGTTAGCTGAGAATTCAACCTCATTTTACATCCATTTATGATCTTGTCATTTCACCTCATTTGCAACATACATCTGTTGTCTCTTTAAATTATGTACCATCTACATAAAAGATATCAGCCAAGTAGAATTTTACTTGTGTCGCCAAGATGTGTGTTGCCGAGGAGTTTCTATACTCATGACAAGACAAGACAGGCAAACCTAAGAGCTTATGAGAGTCACTATGCATTAAAACAAAATGAAACTATACAGCTATAAGAGATAGGATACAGGAAAATAAAGAGGCATTTCTCTACTGTTTTATGAGAGCCAAGGTTCACATCTGCACTTAAGTCAACACTCCCTAGCCTTGAAAGGTTCTGGTTTTAGAGGAAAATGAGTGTCTACTTCTGTTAGAAGCAAACAGAAGCCTTCTCTTTCAGCTCCATTGTCAAATTCACAAAGATAGCCCCCCAGCTCCCAACTGAGCAACTGGTCTACCTTGCAAGGTAGACTACCTGCTGCACACTAAGCATTTGCCTGTGTTGCTAATTTGGTGAGTATGGATCACAGACCTGACAACTCATAGACTTACAGTGATTATCCACCTTTCTCTCCTCATTGCTTTCAGTATTGTCAAACCGGGAGTGTGGTTTGCCTTTTGGCTCGTGGTATAAAAATACTAAGAAGCAAAAGAGAATGTCCTAAATATTTTTAAGGATTCTCTAAGTAATCTCTACATTAGAACTGATTTGTTATGTGAAATGACTTAGAAATCGTGGTCATTTTTCAGAATGAGAATGGAAACCTTTCTATGTATTTTGTGGCAATTTTTGTGCATTATAGGTAGCACCCTACCACTGAGCTGTATCCCTAAATTAGAAACTTATACTCTTAAGTATGTTAAAGTGTTATAGAATTTCCTTCTTTCCCTAAGAGTGGAAACTCAGTAAGAGAATTGTGATTCCCAGTGTAGCGTTTTTTTTTAAGGAGGGGAGAAGTTGGTAGAGAGTCCTAGGAGAGAAATGTACCTTAAGACCAAGGTGTTTGTTGGCTACTTTGAGTTGGCTATTTGCAGCTCTCAGCTCACAATTATAATTTTGTGTACTGGATACCCAGAAATTGATCTCTAGCCCTTCAAATTTCTGTAGGTTAAATTATGTTGTACTTCTGTTTTGGGACCTTGCCCTTTTATTTCTTTGTACATTGTGCAGTACTGTTAGTACATCTTAGGACAATCTAACTATCCATCTAATACTTTTCAAAAACCTAAGTAAAAAACAATTCATCTGAGTTCTGTTTCTCATTGGTATAGACAGACTCAGTCCTTGGAGAACTATGTGGGATAAATGAAAACCAAACCATCAATCCAGCTCTGGACCACTGTTGTAAAGCAAACTTGGCCTTTCGAAGGCACTGTTTTGAGGGTTTAGAAGCTGATAAAATGTATGTGCCTCTACTAGTCTCTGAAGATTCATTTGCTTTCCATGATGAGTGGTGTATGACTCAGAATGAGGAACTTCAGAGCATGAAAAACAGGTATGAATAGTTTCTTCCTCTCCTTCCTTTCTTCAGCCTGAAGGCATAAAATGCATCAGGAGAAGGCCTGCTATTGCAGATTTGTGTTTTTGTTGCCCTGATCCTGTTCCTTCCATCAAATTGTCTGCTGCCCTATTCACATAGTTGCATATATATTGTTGTTCATAAAAAAAAGCACAGCTTGTCTTTGCCAGGCTAAAGGCAAGTCTACTTGTAGTGCCCAGTCAGACTGATTTAAAAAGGTGAGTTAGGCCATCTAACAAAAAGGCTCCTGGACAGAGTCAAAACACATTGGATTTTCTTTTCTTTTTTGGGGAGCGGGGAGTGTCCGGTCATGGGGCCTGAACTCTGGGCCTGGGTGCTGTCCCTCAGCTCTTCAACTCAAGGCTAGAACTCTACCACTTGAGCCACAGTGTCGCTTCCGGCTTTTTTTCTGCTTATGTGGTGCTGAGGAATCGAACCCAGGGCCTCATGCATGCAAGGCAAGTGCTCTACCACTAAGCCACCTTCCCAGCCCCACATTGGATTTTCTTGAGAGAATAAAATGGATGTTTGTCCCAAGTATCCCATTATTTCAGAAATGGAAAGGTTTATAGGGATGGGAATTTTAGTTTTTTTTTTCAAGGAATACTTTAGATGTCAAGAAAGGAGACTTCCATTTTTGGGTTTAGATATGCCTATAACAAGTGCAGTAGAAGCAGTATTCAGCTACTCTGAAAGGGGGTTGGGGAATAAATGGACTACTTTATACTCACCCTTTCCAAGACCTTAAGAAATGTTTCTATAACAAGCATTTTGGAGAAGAGCACTTTCACAAAGAAACCATTCACTAACTATGTTTGGTATCTCTGAGCCTTAGGTTTCTTATTGACTTAGTGAAGCGGAAGCCTGCACTCACCCAGGAGAAGCTGAGGTCTTTCTTCATGACCTTCATTAACACAGTGGAGACACAGGATCCCAAAGCCAGTTTCAGTAAAGAGGGATGATACGTCCACTGAAATTCAACTGGTGCTCCTAGTCAAAAGTACCCCCTTGGGAACCTGCCTGCCTCCTGTGTTTGAGAGCACAATCGTTGCACAAGTGAGAGGCAGACATAGCAGTGACGAATTGGGTACCATCTCCACCATGATAACAGGGCTGTATGGAAACACTAGGCTCTCATCCCTGCAGCTTTGCCATGTAAGTTAAACTGAATCATCTGGAAATAAGGATGGATGAGTCACCTTGAATCATACCATTGGACCTTATCCTTGTGTTTTTAATGACTTATGGTCCTAATGCAACAGAGTCAAAGTGACTCTCAAAGCCAGCTCCAAGGGAAAAGTGCAAGGGTGTTAGGAAAGGAAGTCCTTCAGAGATGGCTGTCCTACCTTCCTAGGCCTTCCCAGCTTCCCTCCATTGAGGATCCAGGAGGAAGTAGAAGGTAAAGAAGAGAAGAGGGAGAATATGTCTTCTGCTTGCTCCCCCCCCTCCAATGGCTGTGGAGACTATAGCAACTTCCTGTGCGGTAAACCTATGGCCTATATATATCAGCCCCAACACAGGGCCCTGAGAGAGCAGCAGAAACTGTTTTGCAATTTCCTTTCTTATTGTCTCTTTCCAAGCAACGCATGTTCCACTCTAAAACTCACTCACACTCGTGCAAACTCATGTACTTCATGCACGCTCATCTATCCCATGCACACTCACGTTTCAGTCTTTAGTCACACACTTTACGTACATTCATGTACTTCCACTCAGACATTTCAATGCACACTCACATGCACCCATCACACACATCTTTTATTCTGGCTGAGAGTCCTCCGCTTTTCTGAATGATTACTTAGTCTGGGGATACCTTTTTGGAAAAATTTACTAGTTTCAAGATTATTTTTAATTTTATTGAACAATATTAATTAATACCCTCTAATAAAAATTACCCAGACATATGTAATAGGAATAGTAACAAGAGGGGTGAACTGATTTGCAGTTCATAAAATGTCTGTTTTCAAATTTACCTTAAGGAAGAATGTTCCATGTCTCTCTATATAGAAGTAATTTGTATTTTTACTACTTTCAGGGAAATGTTCTAAATGTAAATATTAATATCTCAAAGTTTTCTTTATGTACTTTAATTTCTCTTTCCCTCTCTCAGGATCCAATTAAATCCACGCTGCTTGAGAAGCAAAGTAAGATGCACCAGAGGTAATTCCTTCTATCTTTTTAATATATATTATCTATCTATATATATATATCTTAATTATCTTTAGGTAGTTGTATAAAGAGTTGTTATTTAACAAAGAAGTTTATGAATACCATGCATCATGGTCAATGTCCCTCCCCTCAGCCTTCTCCATTCTATCTTAATCATGTTTTCAGTTACTTGCAGTTAACTTGGTCTCCCTGGATTTTTCCTTCTGTTGCTTCCATGTCTGTTCTGAGTCCATCCCATGGGCTTTGGGATTGTAAAGTCTCTCATACTGGTCCTGTTCTATTCATCTGGAGGTCAGTGCTCTTGATAGGGTGGCAATACTGTATATGGCCCAGTACTTTCAAGGCAGTTTGCTGAGTAGCCAAATGGTACCTGCTCCTCTGACCTGCTATTCATTCAGTTCTCCAGATATGAAAAACGGTAATTGAATTTTCCAGTGTTGACACAAAGAGAAATTAAACCCTCAGGTTGAACTAGAAAGACAGACCTCTATAACACTCTTCCAAGAGTCTTTCGTGAGTCTCAGTAAAATCATTTTACCGAGACATAATTGACCTGTAAATCAAAAGTCTTGCCAAGTATTTGCATAAAAAAAGAAAAATATGGGTCTGGGATGGTGGCTTAGTGGTAGAGCGCTTGCCTTCCATGCCTGAGGCCCTGAGTTCGATTCCTCAGTATCACATAAGCAAAAAGAAAAAAGCTGGAAGTGGCGCTGTGTCTCAAGTGGTAGAGTGCTAGCCTTGAGCTGAAGAGCTGAGGGAGAGTGCCCAGGCCCAGAGTTCAGGCCCCATGACTGGACACCCTCCCAAAAAAATATGTTTGTATTTTCAAGAGATTTAGAAAGATTGCCCTTTTCTCCTGAAGTTACTACTCAACACAAAGTTTAGGAACAAATGTTGCCTAGATTATAATGGACAGTGTCAGGAACTTGAACTCTAACAGAGAGTATTTTTACAATAACAGAGGCAATACATAACTACCACTGACCATTAAGTATACAATTAGTGTTCAAATTACAGTATTTTGGCCTTTTTTTGGTGCCAGTACTGGGGCTTGGAATCAGGGCCTAGCACTCTGGCTTGGCTTTTCTTTTCTTTTTTTTTCCTCTTTTCTTTTTTTTTTTTTTTGGTTCCAGTCTGGCACTCTTCTACTTGAGCTACAGTTTTACTTCTGGCTTTTTACTGGCTAATTGGAGATGAGAGTTTCTAGAATTTGTCTGCTCAAACTGGCTTCTAGCCAGGATCCTCAGATCTCAGTCTCCTGAGTAGCGAGGATTTCAGCTGTGAACTACAAGCACCTAGCATTATATTCTTTTGAAATATAAAATACTTTTTTCTTTACAGCAAAGACAAACATGGGCTTTCTACTGATTTCATTTCCCTAAGAAGAATGAAGTAAAAAGAATTCGTGTGTAATCTTTACTTGAAATTTTGTGATGGCATCAAGTAATAAAACAAAGTTATTGCTATTTCTCAGACTGATGTAATCTATTAATTAAGCAATCTTGGCTGGCAAACAGTGGCTCATGCCTGTAATCCTAGCTACTGAGGAAGCTGAGATCTGAGGATGGTAGTTCAAAGCCAGCCCGGGGAAGGAAAATCTGTGAGACTTTTATTTCCAATTAAGCACCAAAAAAGCTGGAATGGAGCTGTTGCTCAAGTGGTAGAGCACTAGCCTTGAGCACAAAAGCTCAGGGATAGAGCCCAGGCCCCAAGACTATGCATGCTTTGTGTCAGTGTACACACACACACACACACACACACACACACACACACACACACACACACACACACACACGCAATCCTGAAACATTTATTCTGCCAACATCTTTTGCAAACTGGCTGCACCTGTCCTGTTCTGTGGGAGTCTGAATGCTCAACCTCTGTGTGGACTTGTACTCCTAGATCCTGCTCTCATTATGACTGGAGTAGTGGCATGCTTGCAAGCTACCACAGCTACTGCTGCCAATCATGATGGCCCTTATTGAGCATTTTCAGTACAAACATTGTTCTAGGTACATTATACACATCATCTCATTTAGTCCTAACCATTCTGTGAGCAGCTATAATTTTTCATTCTTATTTTTCAAGTAGTGAGCTAAGGTTTGAGTTTGCATCCCATAATTTCAGAACAATATTCCTCGCTACCTTGCAAATATGGCCATGTGGTACACTGTATAAAATCTGATATGTAGACAGAGAGAGGAGCGTTCAAGCCAGCAGGAACCATGGATCTCCATCTATCCCAGACTGAAGTCCTCCTAATGTGTGAGCTGTAAATACCTCATCGTGACTTCAGCAGAAAGGAGGACTCAAGAAATAAAGATTGCTCTGAGCTCATGGCCTTGTTGTCCGGCCTATTGCCTGTAACTACAAGGTGTGGTGTGTGTGTGTGTGTGTGTGTGTGTGTGTGTGTGTGTGTGTGTGTGTGTGTGTGTGTTTCGATACCTACAGTTGAAGATGATGATAATTTAATAGGACACATTAAGAGTTCTTTTGACATAGCGTTTAGAATATGATTTCTTGGATTCTTATTCACTTATTCAACAGCTATTTCTTAGAATCTTGCTATGTGTGATATACATCATGAATACAAACCAGATAGACATGGTTTTCTGTGTCCTGATGCGTGGGGAAGAAGACAGCAGCAAGTGGTTACCTATGCTGTGTTAACTATGTTGCAGGAATGATGTGCACTATAATGTGCACTGCTCAGACACTTGCTCTAAGCCGAAGATGGGATTCAGATGCGGGCTTCAAATCCCTATTGCAGCTAACTTGCCATAGGGCCTCAGGCAGGTTCCTTTAGAATCAAGGACCTGCATTTCTTTGTGTAAGATGGGATAATAATAATTGCATCACAAAGGCTTCAGAGAAGTGAAGTAAATAGTTATATAATGTTAGTAGAACACACTAACTCCTCCATGTTGGTCTTGACGATCTCCATCGTAGGCCCTCAGCTCCACCCATTCCTGGAAGTACGCACATCTCTAGCCTCCAGATGCATCGGCACAATGCTGCCTAACGGGAACTGTTGGAATCAGAAAACCCCATCCCGGCTATGTGCCACCTTTAGCGTTCAGCTGCACACACAGAATACTCCCTGCCCTTAATAAAATTCGCTTTCCTCTTGTCCCTGACTGTCTAAAAACACCCCTGAATAAAGGACAGGCGCTATTTCTCCCTCTCCTGTGAGACACTGGCCTGTCAGCCAAGGCAATAAACTCCCTTTGCTCTATGTGACTGTGTCCTCATGGTCTTCTGGGAGGGGTGCTTTCACATTGGCCCAAAGATAGTAATGTTAAATTCGTGAAGCTATTGTGTCCTGTCCATTTTCTCTGAACACCCTCATTTATCAATGAGAACAAGGAAAGTAGCTTTATTTAAATAACACACAACAGATTTAATAAATAGAAGTGAAATAGCAAGATTCACTAATGCAATTTCACTCTTATGGACTGCATTCTGCTTCACATTCAGTTTTCTGCTCCTGATGCTAACATTGAGATGTGAAAGTTGAGATCTGGGAAGCTACTGACAACATGTAGACTTTCGTACCAGGGAGAAAGTGGTCATCCACTCTCTCCTCCACCATGCCAGGAGAAACACCAAACCAACCAGTTAACCAGAACCTCGTGAGGAGGGGAGGGAGAAGAATGCTCACTTCAAAAGTTGTATTTTGCCTAGATAAGAGAAGATTTGGAGTGAGGACAAGTCAAATTTATATTGTATTACAAAGACTTCAAACTAAAGAACATATTGGGAGTTGAGCAAGAAGAATTCTATAACACAACAGAAGCTTGTGAAGGTGGTAAGCCTGCTGGTGTGATAGTGAATGCTAAGACTGTAACCATGTGAGCAGTCACTGCCCACATTTTTAATAGGACCCAGAGATCCAGTTCAGGTCTTTTCTAAGGTTCTATTGAACTCAGTTTCTATGACAGGCAAGAATTAGGTTTTCTGTGTGAACTGTATTTATTAAAAATCATCACTCTCTCTCATACTTAGGGACTTTCTTATTTCTTATCTTAAAGGCCAGCCTGAAGAGGTTTTTAAATTGTTATTATAAAGATGATGTACAGAGGGACTACAGTTACATAAGTCAGATAAAGATACATTTCTTTTTGAACAATGTCACCACTCTCCTTGCTATCTCCCAGTGTTTCCCTCCCATTTCCACCTACGAGTTGTATAGTTCATTTTCAACATAGTATCTAGTGAGTACCGTTACTCTATTTGTTCACCTTTTTGTTCCTTCGTTTCTGTGCCCCCTTACCCTCTCAAAGACAGATAAATGAACAACCAAGGCAAAAAGAAAAGAAAAGAAAACTAAAACAGGAACAAAGGGGAAAACCTCCTTTCTACTTCCTGCAGTTTATTTTGATAAATGTTATTTTATGTGATCTATACACATAGGTACTGCATTTTTGTGTTCCTCTCCTAAGAATATCCTATTTTGGTCTCATTGTATGGATACCTAGAGACCTGTGCCCTTTATCATGTACTTTTTTTCTTTTACCATTCAGTGTGTTTAGTTGTAGATTTATAGGCATGTTATAGTTATCACAAATAAGGAAAACTGTGCAATCTATGTTTCTCTGAATCTGGCTTACTTCACTTAATATGATTTCTTCCCAACTATTTCCATTTCCTTATGATTGGTGCAATGTCATTCTTTCTGATGGAGGGGTAGAATTCTATTGGGCATATATACCACATTTTCTAGATCCATTCATCCACTGAGGGGCATCTGGGCTGATTCTATATCTTGGCTATGGAGAACAATGCTGCAATGAATGGCTGCACTGGTAGCTTTAGTGTGGCCTGGTTTGTGGTCCATTGGATAAATGCCCAAAGTAGGGCTGCGAAGTGATAGGGAAGCTCCATGTTCCTCTATCTGAGGAACCTCTATACTGCTTTCCAGAGTGGTTGAACGAGTTTACATTCCCACCAATAGTGTAATAGGGCTTCCTTTTGGCCACATCTCTGCCATCATCTCTTTTAAAGAGCAAAATTTGTGAAATCCACTGGGTGGTATCCCAAACATTATTTTGCCTTTGCTTAAAAATATCCCTCTGACTTGTCTTTCATATTATCTGAAATTCTACAATTAGTCACTTTTGGAGGATGTAATATCTTTTCAGTTTTTAAGAATCTTTTTTTAGTAATCACAACTCTGAAAAGCATTCCACTGAAGAGTTAATTCTGACCATCTTTGAAAGGAAAAACTAGATTAGCACATATACAACAGGTTTACTGTTCTTCAATGTCAACTCCAGTCCATTGATAGAGGCCACCCTAAACCTTGTGGTGTGAATAATTCTGAACCAAAACTTGGCTCAGAGACAGAGTGTAGTGATCAGCGAATAATGTTTGCGGTGGGTGACAGTGTGGCCTATTCATCTAAAGGAATGAGATTAGCAGGTTCATTTCTGATAAATTTAGGAAGCTAAGAGTAAGATTTTAAGGGAACAACTCTGAGGATACATGACTTAAGAGATGTTAAGCCTGATATGGTAGCATATGACTATAACACAGTTTGAAAGAATTCTGAGTCAGAAAGATCCCATGTTCTAAACTAGCCTGAGCTACATCATGAGAGGCTATTGCAAACAAAACAAAACAAAAACAAAAAACAAGAACAAAAGTAAAAACAACAAAGAAAAAGATGCTGAGAGCTAAGACAATTTAAAGCTTCTCAAAAAAAAGACCGTGGAAACTGGCCAAAGGTACTTTTCCTTTGATGACATTGGCAAATATGCCTCTCTCATTTGTGGCATATACATATGTTTTTATCTATGTGCATATGTGTGTGTGTGTGTGTGTGTGTGTGTGTGTGTGTGTGTGTGTGTGTGTATGGCTTGTTGTTTGGCCAACCAGAAATGAGATTATGTAGGTAGCAGAACCAAGTATTGGACTTGAGAATACTGAAACTAGGAATGGTTAAATTGATCTTTTCCCAAAATTATGGATGTTACATATATCCTACACTTGTTATTTAGTCAACAAGTACTGTTTTATTGCCTAAGGCTGAAGAACTAGATGACAGGCAGAGAAAACAATAAATGAAGTTTTATTAGCTAGCTTTTGGGTGGTAAAGGCTCTGAAGTCAGACAGATCTGACTCTCGATCTGTGAAACCATGAGCAAATCATAAGAATCCAAGTCTCAATTTCACATTCAAAAATAACATTGCCAGGCAGCTGAAAGTTACCTTCTAGATCCACAGTAAGCTCTCAGTAAGTCAGGTCCCATTCAGTTGAGCTTGCTGTCAATGACCAATGTGCTCTTAGCCCAACTCTCCAGGGACTTGAACATGAGCCCAGCATTGACACTTGCTCCCTGGCCATTGATCTAACCTGGGGTAATGCATATTTACTTTCTCTTTTGCTATTTTAGAACTTTGTCCATGTCAACAAGCATTTCTATGAAACAAGATTTTAGATTAGTATTGACAAAAAATGTTTGTTGATTACAAGGGTTGCATGTTGTAATCTTGAAAAAATAAGTCCAGTGACATAACCTCCTTAAAATCCATTGTTCTGTTGTTGGGGGACTTAGTATTTTGAGTTCTAAGTATATTTTAGATATGAGACCCCTGTCTGTTGTATGGCTAGTGAAAATCTTCTCCCAGTTCGTGGACTTTTATTGATCTTGCTAGCTATGTCCTTTGCCATGCAGAAGCGCTGAAATTTCATGCAATCCCATTTATCCAACCTTTCTTTGATTTGTTGTGTTTCTGGGCCTCTATTAAGAAAATTTTGGCCTGTGCCAAGGAGGCCTAGGGTTTCTCCTATTCCATCCTGTAATGTTTTCAGGGCATCTGCTTTGACTCCAAGGTCTTTGATCCACTTGGAGTTGATTCTGGTGCAAGGTTTTCTACAAGTGCTTTAGTTTTCTACAAGTGATTACCAATTTTGCCAGCACCATTTACTGAAGAGGCTGTCTTTCTTCCATTCTATTTTTTTAGCTCCCTTGTCAGAGATTAGGTGGCTATAGGTCTGTGGGTTCATTTCTGGGTTTTCAATTCTATTCCATTGGTCCTGCCGTCTGTTCTTGTGCCAGTGCCAAGCTATTTTGATTACTATGGCTTTGTAGTAGAGTTTGAAATTTGGAATTGATATTCCTCCAGTGCTGTTCTTTCTGTTGAGGATCATTTTTGCTATTTGGGGTCTTTTATTGTTCCATATGAATTTTTGGGTTGCTTCTTCTATTTCCTTGAAGAATGAGGTTGGGATATTGGTAGGTATGGTATTGAATTTGTAGATAGCCATTGGCAGTATTGCCATTTTCACGACATTAATCTTACCAATCCAGGAGCATGGGAGGTTTTTCCACTTGCTTAATTCTGCTTACTGCCCGATTAATAAGTGGCTAAAGACTTAAAGAGAGACTTCTCTGAAGAGGAAATAAGAATGGCCAATAGACACATGAAGAAATGCTCAATCTCTCTAGCCATAAAACAAATCAAAACAACATTGAAATACCACTTCACCCCAGTTAGAATGTCTATAATCAAGAACTCTAATAACAACAGATGCTGGAGGGGATGTGGCCAGAAGGGAACCCTACTGCATTAATGGTGGAAGTGTAAACTTGTACAACCACTCTGGAAAGCAGTATGGAGGTTCCTCAAAAGACCCCACATAGAGGTCCTCCCCTATGACCCAGCAATTTCACTTTTGGGCATTTACCCAAATGATCACAAGCAAGGTTATACCAAAGCTACCAGCACAACCATGTTTATCGCAGCATTATTTACCATAGCTAAGATATGGAACCAACCCAGATGCCACTCAGTAGATGAATGGATCAAGAAGATGTGGTATATATATACACAATGAATTCTATGCCTCTATCAGAAGGAATGACATCACTCCATTTGTTAGGAAATGGAAAGACTTGGAAAAATTATATTAAGTGAAGTAAGCCAGGCCCAAAGAAACATAGGTCCCATGGTTTCCCTTGTTTGCAATGACTAGTACATGTTTAGGACAAGCAGAGATCATTAAAGGCTATGTACATATGACCACATGAGATGATGTTAAGCAAAATGTACCCTGAGACAGAGATACAAGTGTTTTTTTTCTTGCTATTGTTTTTAATGTACTTATAATGCACTGTTATTCTTTTGTTTCTTTTGTATGTTCTTCCCCACAGTATAACTCCTGTTTTCACTGTATTTGATGCCAGTGTTCTGCATCTTGTATATACATTTTTGTAATTTGGAGAGGGGAAGGAATATAGCGGAATGCTTAAATGGGGATGCAGTTTGACCCATTGTGACCATGAGATGTACAGGACACTATGTTGAAGATGAACTTTATAATATCAGGGTGGGGGGGTGGGAGGAGTTGGGGAAGTGGGGAGGGAAGTGATGGTAGTGGGGAAAGAAAGGAGGAGATAGCAATGCTCACTATGAAATGTACTCATTACCCTACTCATGTAACTGCAACCCCTCTGTACAATATTTTTACAATAAAAATTTATATAATGAGAACAATCCCTCAATAATATTTCTTCAACCTTTAAAATATAAGTAGGTTTAGGTAGGGGTTCAGACTAAGTGAAAGCAAATGTGTGAAGTACCGATCCTGATGCCTGGCATATAACAGGCACTGAATAATGCAGTTGTTAGTATTATTATTCCTGCTGTTGTTCACACTGCTGCTCTGCCCAAACTCACCCAGTTTCAAATCTCAGTTTCAGTGTAGCCTTCTTTCACCTAGAATGGAACTAAGGTTACCATAAGATATTTCTGTACATGTTGCACTGGATATTCTGGCTTATATATTTATTTTAGTAACAAGTGTTTGAAAAAAAATTAAACAATTGCCTGCAAACAGGAAAAATGATAAATCCTATTTAGTTAATGGTCAATATGTACTACTTCGGACTGATAAACTTAAAAGTGTTTACACTTTAGACCCAGCTACTAAGATCCAAATAGCACTTAGCTACCTTTTCTTTACAATAATTTGTGTAAACATTCCTGTTTTCATGGATGTCAATCATCTCCTTTTAGTCCTCATTTTCTCTAACAGAAGACTATTTTCCTAGAACATATTTGCAAACACCAAGGAATGGTTGACAAATATGTGTTTACAGACTGTTGAAATAAAAATAACACAGCATGACTCACATGCTTCCTCTACTATAAATGGGATTCTGAAGATGACAGGGAAACATTCCAAGGACTGAACAGATGGGTGACAGATAAAGAGAGTCAAGTGTCTGTGAAGGAAAGGTAAGCTATTTCTCCTTGTCATTGTCTTCGAAGAAGAGTATTCTCAAACTTTAAAAACTGTAAAATCAGATCTTCAGTTTAGATCCTTTATAAGATCTCTGAGAACACAATGCTTTAGTACATGGAATTAAAGTGAAAACTTGAGCTGCGATCTATTTCTGGTCCTCAGAATGTCAGTTCCCCACCTATTGAACTGATAGTGCATAAAAAATATGAAAGAGACTGAAAATGATCAGGAGTTGTAAAGGACGCATGTCCTCTAGCGTTAGATTAGGTCGCCCACTAGCAAATGACTGAAAGACACAGTCAAATAAGCAGTTAAATAGCCAAAGCATAAGAAGCAGTGTGCATTGGAGACAGAGAATAGAACAAGACCTAGCATTGGAAAGGTTTGTGAATGGATAACAGGGAGGGTATTTTTAAAAGCATGGATCTAGGGCCTAGGAATAAGCACTGTGTAGATTACACAGGGACACAGAGATGAGTTTTCTTGGTTATTTGTCATTTTTATTTCTTGAGATAGCATGTTGCTATCTATGCCAGACTGGCCTCAAACTCACATACAGCCCAGGCTGACCCAACTCATGATCATCCTGCTTCCACTTTCTGAATGTTTGGATTACAGGTGTGTGCCATCACTCACAGCAGAGATAAGTTTCCAGTTCAATAAGTGATTGTGTAGTTCCTCGCGGGAGTCAAAAACATTGTAACAATACATTACTAAGCTACTATTTGGAATGCTACTAGCATAATTCTTATGTCTGTTGAGAGTTTGGTCCTGGCAAGTAGTCAGGATTAGAGCCAAGAAAGGACAAGAAAAATACAGACTTCCTTTCAAGGAATGCAATTCTGGCCATCCCCTCAAGTCAGGCCTGGACATGAGGGAAAAGAAACAGATACATTTGCAAGATTGGGGGTGATGGAATTTCAGATGTAGACATGCAGAGCTACATCAGGGATGAATGAGTAGAGAGGCAATTTGATACCACATAGCTTAAACTCCTTGAATTTACCCAATACAGGGACAAAACTGCAAACAGAGAGGACTACACTTTTAAGAGAGAATTAAGTAGCCCCATGTACTTAAGGAGAAAGAACTAATAGACCAGGTATCAGGCAGGTCCCAACATGCATGCCATTAACGGAGAATAATTGAGAACCAAAATAATGAGCATAGCCACTTATTTATTATAGTGCTATATATGCAGTCATTAACCACAGCCCAATGACAGATGACAGGTAAGCCCAAAGCATCTCTTCCCACCTTACTGCAGTCTCCAGGGAAGCTACAGTTAAGGACTCAAGCTCTAGACCACCATGATCCCAAGCATGGAAACATTACTCATTCAGGAGCCTCCTTAAGAGGCCAGTTTATATAGAACGGTCAGTAGAGGCTTCCTTAGCTATCACTGTTAAAACCACTTGAGTGAGGTAATGAAGGGAGAATTGAAGAGACTCTTCTCCAGCCTCATGTAGAATGCAGGACTTTTCCACCCCCAGCCTTTTTCCTTTTCTTCTTTGCCTCAGGGTCCATAAAACTGTAGGAGCTTTTTGTGGGGTCTTTCAGGCATAAGTAGACCCCATTTCTGTGCTGATTCTCTTGAACTTTCCCCTGGTTCATGGGAAAACATTGGAGTGGGTGAGTTGGCACTTTCTTCCATTAGGCTCTTGCTTTTATTACCCTGATAAATAATTAGAGATGCAACTGTAAGTTGCACCTTGGCTTTCTGCCTTTCCTTGGCTGCTTTGATGTCTGACAGCTCAGCTTAAATCCTGACAATTCTCCCCCAACAGGTAACTCAGAAATCTAAGACGTTTTTACCTTTGGGCTATACCAACTGGGGCCCGTGTTTCTAACAGAAAGAAGGTGAAGAATTGTGCAAACAAATGGGGGAATGATCAAGTCTAGATGTGGTGCATCACATGTCCGTTCATGTCTTATTTGTCAGAATTCAATTGCATGCTCCTAACTTAAGTGCAAGGGAGGCTGGAAAGGTAGTTTTCCTGTGCATACAAGAGAAGGAAATATATTTGTTTAGCCATCCAGTCAGCTTTTCTGCAGCATTGGCTTTTGCTGAGCATATATGCATACATTGCAGAAGTACGTTTTCAATGAATTTTGAGAATTAGTCTGAGGAGATTAGTCTGAGGACTAATAACCAACCCAACTGTTGAAAGGCAGACGCATCTTGGAGGACAATGGCATTCACTTTCTTAGTCTAGAAACAACTTCTGGATAATCTTGAGAGGCTTTTCTCCACCCACCAATACTTCTAAATTACACTCATTGGGACTAGCTGTACAATCCTGCATTTACAATTCCGCTTAAGCTTGTGAATTCTCCACTTCCCACCCTCTCTCTTTCTCTAAACGTGGAAGGTTTTAATTACTGATTTTCTTTTCCCATCATCCTTAGTCATTTCATGGGTGCTTAGGGAATATCTGCCAAACCTCGCAGTGGCTTTGTAGTAAATGTTTGATGCCTTTAAACACAGGGCTACCCCATGTCAATCACTAAAAGTTTCCAGAAGTTTCAGATCACAAAAGATTTTAGGCATTAAGCTGCAGGGACTTTACTGAATTTTTCAATAATAGATGATGGGAAAACTTTTTCATCATTCATGATCTAAAGTCATACAGTTTTTTTTAGTTTAATACAAGTACTTTTATTATTTACAGAAATATTAACTTAGGTCTCATAAATATTCATTGTCAATATCAATTTTACTATGTTTAAGTTTATAATTCCCATCAGCCATTATACTCAAGCTAATTCAGAGAAAAGCCAGAACTAAAATGGCAGGAAATATGGCAAATGCTCACTCTTACATGATATATAAGACAACTATCTTCCAGTCCACATGCAAGAGACTGAGAATAGGTAGTTTGGCATTTGGTCAAAGCATAATGACAAGTCCACCTTATCAGTGAATATAGACAAAGCACCAACTCTGCTATTAGCACAGCATTAGGTGCTTAGCCACAAGGAGTTTAACACAATGTTATGTTTAATACATATTTAAGACTTCTCATTTACAGAATTCTTGGCATCGTTGAGTTCTGAAGTTTTTACTGCTCTGCAACCTGAGGTTTGTGTTGTCTCTCTTTCAGTCCCAAAAGCTCTGTTTTGAGTTCTCCAGGCTTTGGTGGAATTTCAGGTATTGTCAGGTTGGGCCTATAGTACCTGTGCACCACTTGGGCACCGGCGCACATGGCCAGGAGGCTGGCCGCCAACATTTTCAGGTAGCTGGGACAGGACACACCCGCGGGCATGGTTGGAGGGCTCGGGGAGCACCCGCACTGGGGGAGCCGCTCTCTCTAAAGTCATACAGTTTCTTCTGTCTATTTTTCTTCTTCATTTACTACCTTTTAAATATCAAATGTATAGATGTGTTCTGGGTTTCCTCCTCCTTCCCCCTTCCTTCTCCCCTTCTCCCCTTCCTTTTCCCCCTCCCTCTCCTTCTTTTTCCTCCCTCTCCCCCCCCTCCTCCTTCTTTCTCCATGTACATCCTTCCAGGGATGTCTATTTGTTCAGTAAATAGAGCAGGCCTCTCTCTCTCTCTCTCTCTCTCTCTCTCTCTCTCTCTCTCTCTCTCTGTCTGTCTGTCTCTCTCTCTCTCTGTCTCTCTCTTTCTCTCGTTCTCTCTCTTTCTGTCTCTCCCTCTGTGCCATTCCTGGGGTTTGAACTCAGGGCCTAGGCTCGAATTCTTTTGCTCAAGAGTAGTGCTCTACCACTTAAGCCACAGCTCCACTTTCAGCTTTTGGTAGTAAATTGGAGATAAGAGTATCACAGACCTTAATGCCCAGGCTGGCTTCAAACTCTGATCATCAGATCATAGACTCCGGAGTAGCTAGGATTACAGGCACAAGCCACTAGTGCCCAGCGATTTTCTGCCTTTCTTAAAGATTGGTAGGGTTGCTTGCCTGGGTTCTACTCATTTGTAGTTGTGTCGTCTCTGGGTCTGGCCTGCCTACAATGCCTGTCTGGATTAGTTGGAAGATACCTCAACTTCTTTCATCCTGCTCCCTGGAGCTACTGCTTAGAGGAGAAATGCCTTCCCTCCCAATACACTTTTTCTTAAAACTTTGGTATGTGTGTATGCAAAGCACTAGGGTTTGAACTTAGAGCTTTGTGCTTGTGAGGCAAGTGGTCTACCACTTGAGCCATGCTCCAGACTCCTTAGTAATTCTTTTGAAAGAGGAATGGATTTAATTCTTTATAATTTATCTTTAACTCGTTACTCTCAGAATTAGACCTTCATTCTAGTCTTTTCTGAGCCCTTAATCTATATCCCTACTGCTTAGAGGAAATATATCAGATAAACAGGTTAACCCATCCAGCAGGTTCTCTCAGTGCTGTGAGCAGCCAGAACACTTCCCAGAGGAGTGCACGACAGACCTTTCATGGCTGCCTCTTGGAAGTTTACAGAAGATGCCTGTGTATGCCAGCAACTCTCTAGCAAGTAAGGCAGCTTTCTAGAGGAGAAGGTCATATAGCTCTTTGTAAACCTTAGCGATGGAGTATTCATTTATGAATTCTTTGGGAAATGCTGCAGATTTGAATGACAAAAGGGTCCAGACAGAGGTAGAAATGGGTTCCTGTGTGGACACTGTGGCCAGGAGGAGGCATTGTGTGGAATCCACAGTTGGCAATAGCTTTTGAGCTGAGATATATTGACATGAGGCAATGTGAGTTTGGGGCAGTAGGGTCTACTGCATTTTGAGAGAAGCCTGAAATTTTTGATTTTTCAAATGTTGACTTCTACTATAGGAGTTTAAAAAACCATAGAAATAGTCAAGTGTTTCCAAGCTTTACTCCAAAGTTTGTAGAAATAAGCAAGCATTTCGGACTGGTGGACCAGGCCAACTCTTACTAGTTTAAGGTCCACTATCAAACACATGGCACACAATTTAAAAATTAGAGAATTAAAGTATTAACATTATTAGTGTCCCATTCAAAAGTGAATGGTAAGTTGGCCTAAGGCAGGTTGATTTCAATATCTAATATCAAGACAATAATTACTACATGATTGAAATATTTCCAAAGCCACAAGATTTTGAGGTTTCCTCTAAGTTAGTTGTAAAATGACCCCGACTTATATTTTAAAAATTGCATTTGAATCTAGATAATGAAAGCCAATGCCATGATCAGAACCTAATTCCTAAACTTGCACTTGGTACTGAAAAGTCAGCAGGCATAGTGTCCTTGCCGAGTTAGAATAAATGCGCTTTGCCCTGGGCAAGATATGAAACACAGGTGAAGTTGCTTGTTTTTCCCAGGCTTGTGTCCAACTATAAACTCTGGCAATTGCACAAGATAACTTATAATTGCTTTGAAGGTATTCTAGAATCCAATTGTTTTTCTTCTTATGACCTAGATAAACATGTAGATTATGTGTGAACTACTCACATTTAAAGGGTTATTTAAAAAGGGGGCTAAAATATTAGTTCAATACCTCAAAAACACTTTCTTTTTTTAAAATTTAATTTTTATTTTGTTTTAAAGGTGATGTACAGAGGGGTTAAAGTTACATAAGTAAGGTAATGAGCACGTTTTTTTTCTAACATTGTTTCCCCTTCCCTGGTTTTTCTCCTATTTTCCCTCCCACACCCCCCTCCCCCGACTTCCCCTTTCCCAAATTGTAAAGTTAATTTCCAACCTAGTGTCGTGTGAGTATTGCTGTTACATTTTGTTATTCTCCTTCCCCTCCCAAAATCAGATAAACGTATATTCAAGACATAGGGTACCAAAATAAAAAACGATGACAACAGGGGAAAAGCCAAAGGAAAAAAAAGAAAGAACTTCACACAGTACATTAAAAACAACAACAACAAAACCTCTTGTTTCCATATCTTGGAGTTCATTTCGATTAGCATCATTTTATATGATCATATGTACTTAGCTATTGAGATATCATGATTCTCTGCTAGGACTATCCTCGACATATAGTAATTATTACAACTGAGGGAAACCGTGGAGCCTATATTTCTTTGGGTCTGGCTTACTTGACTTAACACGATTTCAAAAACACGTTCTCAAGAGTAGGCATAGTGACACACCCCTGTAATCCTAGCTACTTGGGAAAGAGATTGGGAGGATCCTGGTACAAAGCCAGCCTTGAGCAAAAGTCATGAGACCTTAACTGAAAAATAATGAAAACAAAACAAGTTAGGAGGCATGGCGTAAGTGGTAGAGCAAGTTCCTCTCAAGTAGAAGATCTTGAGTTCAAACCTAGTCATTAAAAAACAAAAAATGTATTTTTTCAAAGTACTTTTTTCTTTGAAAACAAATGAGCCTTGTATTAATACTCAGACAATTGAAATTAATGGCAAGAAACTGCTAATTAATGAGGAGGTTTTGCATTCTAATTGCGTTTCACATTCACTCTTGTGAGACTGTGTCATTTTGTTAAAATCAAGTAACTTTGTTGATTTCTCAAAACAAGGCACAAAATCTCTCTGCCAGCGTCCCAAGGTAGCTAAATGCATTTACTTCAGTTTAATATCATGGTCAAAACTGGCCTTGAAAGAAAACTCATGGCCTCTGAGTTTTATGTTTACTTTCTAATATATTTTATATGATACAGGTCTCTTTGTGAATATTCAAGAAAACACCCAGGCCTGGAAGTTCCAATGATTTTGAGTGGATAATATATATAAAGATGTGTTAGGTAAGTGTTGCAATAGAAAAATCTTTAGAATGCTACTGCTATGGGCTAAATTCCTTTTATTTAAAAAAATGTGTTTCTCACAAAGGATTACAAACAGAAAACATTCCAATGCTGTGAGCTGTGTGGTACTTCTGTAAAGCGATTATGCATGTTCTTAGTACTTGCAAACACTTCATATGACACATTCTAAAACAAGGCCAACACATCCTACCATTGTGATGAGTGGGACACTGCTGTATGAATTCAGTGTTTCCTGAAATTTCTGGAATGTTCTTTTTAACGTGAGTGTGGTGTATGCCTGCTCAGTAGCAGGTAGCTTACAGCATAGGATATTAAAGCGTGGGAAGTCTACTATTTCCCTTTTCAGGCTAGAAATCTTTTTGTTTCCAGATAGCACCTTTTTTTTCTTATTGTGAAAATACTGTACAGAGGGGTTACAATTACACGGGCAAGATAACGAGTACATTTCTTATCAAGCATTGTTGCCTCCTCCTTTGTTTCCCCTTCCCATCCCTTCCCATCTCCCCACCTCACCCCAACCATTCCTCCTCCCCGGCCAAAGCTGTAAAGTTCGTTTTTCGACATAATGACTTGTACATCTCATTGTTGCAATGGGTCCACCTGTATCCCTATTTAAACGATTTGTTTTTTCTCTTCCCCTCCACAAATTATACCAACATCAAATACAGTGAAAGCAGGGGTTATACCGTGGGAGAGGGACATACAAAGCAACAAAGAAATATCTTATAAATATGTTAGAAACAATAGCAAGAAAAACCATTTGAGTCCTTATCTTGGGGTTCATTTCACCTAACATCAACTTATCTGACCTTTTCTGCTTGTCTCAGACATATACTAGTTATTGCAAATAAGGGAAACCATGGGACCTATGTTATTTTGGGCCTGGCTTACTTCACTTAATATAATTTTTTCCAAGTCTTTCCATTTCCTAACAAATGGGGCAATGCCATTCTTTCTGATGGAGGCATAGAATTCCATATATATATATATATATATATATATATATATATATATATATGTATACACACACACACACACACACACACACACACACACACACACACACACACACACACCATATTTTCTTGATCCATTCATCTACTGAGGGGCATCTCGGTTGGTTCCATATCTTAGCTATGGTGAATAATGCTGCGATAAATAAAGTTGTGCTGGTAGCTTTATTATAGCCTTGTTTATGATCATTTGGGTAAATGCCCAGAAGTGGGCTGGGTCATAGGGGAGCTCTATGTGGAGTCTTTTGAGGAAACTTCATAGTGCTTTCCAAAGTGGTTGAACAAGTTTACACTCCCACCAATAACAGAATGGAAGAAAGACAGCCTCTTCTAATGGTGCTGGCAGAACTGGTTAAACACTTGTAGAAAATTAAATTAGGTCCTTATGTATCACCCTGAACCAGAATCAACTCCAAATGGATCAAAGACCTCAAAGCCAAAGCAGACACCCTGAAAACATTACAGGAAGGAATAGGAGAAACTCTAGGGCTCCTTGGCACCGGCCGAAATTTTCTCAATAGAGACCAGAAACACAACAAATCAAAGAAAGGTTGGACAAATGGGATTGCATGAAATTGCAGAGCTTCTGCATGGCAAAGGACATAGCTAGCAAGATCAATAGAAAGCCCACGGATTGGGTCTCATATCTAAAATATACTTAGAACTCAAAAAATTAAATCCCCCAACAACAAATCCTCAAAGAAACAACTGCCCAATAAATAGGTGGACTGGAAACTTATCTGAAGAGGAAATAAGAATGGCCAATAGATACATGAAGAAATGCTCAACTTCTCTAGCCATAAAAGAAATGCAAATCAAAACAACACTGAGATTCCACCTCACTCCAGTTAGAATGGCAAAAATCAAGAACTCTAATAACAACAGATGCTGGAGGGGATATGGCCAAAAGATAGCAGCTTTTTGTTGTCCACTGGATATGAAAAGTCTTGTACCCTGACAACTTTTTCACTAGATGACTCTTGTTTCTGTAATCAATGGTTTCTGTACTTACAGAGAGCAGGGTTGGGGATGGAGTGCATGGAGCTCATGCAGACACACCTAAGTCTTTCTATCTTCAGAGAGAAGAATAAGTAAGGGTGGTTTGGAGGTGAGCATCCTTTCCTGACTTCCCCAATAATCTACAGCAATAGCACCTGCACAGCTTTGGATGGCTGGGATTCACTAAGCAGCTTTGGAATAGTGCCCCGTTTGGTCCTGGTGATAGCCTAGCAAGATAGGTAATGCCAGAGCCACTAAGTACATGCTATCCATGAGAGAGAGCACTGCATTTTACAAGGTTCAGGGGTTTGCTGGATGTCGCAGAAGCAGTAAAGACAGGGCTAAGAATAAAATCCAGGCCTGTGCTGCACGCAAATCAGATGCAAGCACCGCACTAAGGTAGGCTAGGTCTGCCCAGTTAAGATGATAATCTATGCTCCTCCCAAAGCATGAAGCCTGCAAGTTCCCTATTACTTTCTCACTGGAATCTATTTTCATGGTTCAAGAACTCCTTGAATTTGCATTTAGCTCTGAAAATCCTATTTGATTCACACCAGTGCTCATTGGTGGCACATTTTCCTGTGCTTATAAAGCCAACACATATCTTATTAAACCAACATTTCTTTTCTTTTTAGAAGCCTTACTGATAGCATGCAAATTCTTACCCATCATATCTGATAAAAATTCAGAACCTAGAGAGATCCCTTTGTACTGGGCTAAGCGGACAGACCATATCCCCAGGGATGGTTGGTGTCCCAGAGCATTTGACACCACTTCAGGTCATTGCAACAGCTACAGGAGGGCAGCGGCATTGTTCCTGCCACGCTGCATAGGCTGGCTACACGCAGTCTTCAGCAGTGAGGATTTCAAACTGCATTAATATTCACATTTTGCTCAACTTCAGATGGCATAACATAAGGCATGTGTTTGTGTGTGTATGTTAGGACAAGTTTATGCAGTTTTTTTTATTGTTATTATGCTGGTGATGTTCAGTCATACAAGTCAGGTAATGAGTGTATTTCTTTCTGGACAATATCACCCCTTCCCTCACTTTCTCCGTTTTTCCTTCCCATCCCCACCCACAAGTTGTAGAGTTCATTTTCAACATGGTGGTTTGTTTATCTTTTTTAAAAAGGCTGATCACCATCTATCCTGATTTTTTTTTTTATAATTCTTAAGTAGTTGTAAAAAATGGGTTTCAATTCAACATGTCAGTTTGTGAGTACAATGCATCTTGATCAATGGCCACTTTTTCCATTGTTTTTCCCTCAACTCTCCCAATTCCACACATTCCCTCAATTTATTAGTTTAGTCCTTAAATATGTACATTGAATATTATTACTCTGTCTACCCTTCCTCTCTCCATTTATATACCCATCCACTTGAGCACACTCCTGGCAACAGGTGTACTAGTTCTTATAAAACACAATCTCTTAACACTCATCTAATTTGTATATAGCTATCTATATTTGTACCTATAACTACATTTATCTTGTCTATCTGTTTATTTGTCTGTCTGTCTATCTCTCTCTCTATCATCAATCTTCTATTTATGTACCTATACTGATAATGTAAAAATGCAAAGAATTAAAATAAGCAATATGCATACACATACATGCATACATGCTGGCCAACCAAACTTAGATCTGTAACTACCTCTACATTTCATGGCTTGTTGATTTGCAATATGCTTAAAAAGCATACTACTTAATTCCATAAATGAGTTCATATCACTGGAAGCCAAATATCAATCTTGCTCTTTATTTTTGCTGTGAAGTACATGGTAATGTCTCTTTCAGAAAAACAAGAGTTTCATAAATTGCAGGCTGGGGATATGTCTTAGTGGTAGAGTGCTTGCCCAGCATGCATGAAGTTCACTTCCCCAGTACCACATAAACAGAAAAGTTGGAAGTGGCACTGTGGCTCAAATGGTAGAATGCTTAGCCTTAAACAAAAGAAGTTCTGGGACAGTGCCCAGGTCCTGAGTGTCAGCCCCAGGTGTGGCACCAAAAAAATGCTGTGCACAGTGGCTCATGCCTTTAATCCTAGCTACTCAGGAGGCTGAGATTTGGGATCACGGTTCAAAGCCAGCTTGGGTAGGAAAAAAAAAGTCTGTGAAACTCTTATCTCCAATAAAATACCAGAAAACTGGAAGTGGCACTGTGGCTCAAGTGGTAGAGTGCTAGCCTTGAGCTGAAGAGCTGAGGGACAGTGCCCAGGCCCAGAGTTCACGCCCCACGACTGACAAAAAAATAAAAAAGAGTTTCATAAAATGCAAACTCACTGAATGAATAAAACTTTGTGTTTAGAAAAATATTTCTATCCAACTATTAGAAAAGATGCTTTTCAAAACTGACCTTGAACTATATCACTGCAACTGTAGATAATAAACTAATTATCTCTGTTTTGCAGGTGGAGATGTTCCAAAGAGTGGTACATGTAAGCCACGAGTATGTAAAATGTCACTGTGGTTTACAGGAGAAACTCGGAGATAGTCTTCCAGAACATGTATGCTTGTAATGTTGCGATTTGTGTTTGTCTGTGACCATTAGCTAATTCCTGATGCTGAGAAACATGTATGCCTCTAATGTTGGGGTTTGTGTTTGTCTGTGACCATTAGCTAATTCCTGATGCTGAGAGTTTCTGAAAATTTCATCCAACCTTCACCCTCTGATAGGTGGAGGAAAACAATCACTTGAGAATTAACTAATCCTTTGTTTTGATAATGCAGGTGTCTATGTGATGTTGGGGGAGAGAGGTTCCAAACTGCTTTCCAGGCCATTTCTCCAGATGCCAGTTAATGCACACAGATTAGGGAGCAGAGCAGGTCCCGTCTGCCCTCTTGAGTTTTCAGGAGGGCCCTTTTCCTCACATCTGACTTTGGAGCTTTGCCCACAACGTTGATCAAGGCTCTCACAGCAATCTAATCCAGGTGCCCTTGTTAGTTTCAAGTCAAGTTCATCATACAAATTTAGTACTTTCATCAGCACGAGCAGAGATCAATGGGCAGCTTACTTTTTTTGCCAGAAGGAACACAACTCTCCTTGTCCACAGAAGAATCCTATTATATTTCAAGGATTTGCTTGTCCAAAACCAGAAGCAGATTTTTTTTAGGACCCTTATGATCTTACTGCAATAATCTATCTGGTAATAGAGTATTAAAGCAAAGTTCACTTTGATGTAGCTCATATTATTGAGCTTAAAGTAAATGTCCAAAGTAATGAATTATAGAGAGTATTCTGGCTCAATGACGTAGGATTTTTGGCTCGTCACGTTTATGTGATGTTCAGTTGAGAATGGCCAGTGCAAAGATCAGATCTGTGACTATTGACTCCAGAGTTTATCAAAATTACCTGAAAGGGGGGCTGGGAATGTGGCTTAGTGGTAGAGTGCTTGCCTAGCATGCATGAAGCCATCTGCTAGGAACTGGACATTAGAATTTTCTAGAAGAGGCAAACATCATGTGACAGATGCGCTGGTGGGGTCCAACTCTTGCTTATCACTCAGTGGGCAGTACTCTGTGGCAGCCACTGTCACCACTTTTTGCAAGCACAACCAGCTCTTGAGGAAAGAGTTGTGGAGCTTCCTTAGTATAAAAGATAATGAGCCTAAAAGAACAATTCCCTCCTGCTCTTGGCAATAAGTACATTCCTAGACATCAATTCGACAGAGTTTTTTTCAATACTTAATTTTTATCAATGACTGAAGGATGGCAGATATTCAGGTAGATTCAATAATGTCCTTCTAGTCCTTGTTCCAATGGCTTATGGCTAATTCAATGTATCTGGGATTCTAGTCCCAATTCACCCAGGGTTTTACCCTCACCCATGTTTCAGCTACTAACCAGGAATCTGGTTAGATAGCCAGGCAGGTGGCTACAAATTCAGATGTAGACTAAATATTTTTCAAGATAAATATATGGACAATGAGCTACTATAGATCTTTATTCCTATTATGGATAGGGATAAAAGCATAATTCCCCATGAGGACACAGTACCAATTTTCACCCTAGTGACTGAGATAAACAGTTAATATTCAGTGTAATGAGTGTAGAGAGGGCTTCAGCTGTAAAGACAAGATGAGACTTTGAAAAAGAGGCTCACTTCTGTGGACAGTGTCAATGGAGTCTAATAAGTATATTATCTGGAGGAATTCTTTCAGGCTGGGTCATGCTGATTGTTTTTAAGTAGCAGCAGGGTAAGATTGGAACCTCCAGATTTGGGGTGTTGTTAGATTCACAGGCTTTTCCCTGGATCATATGCCAGGGTCTATTGTTTGGAGTTTTAAGTTGAAGAACATGATTTTTTCCCCCTCCTGCCACTTCAAAGACAGTGCTGGTTTTAGACGAATCCTAGTCAAAATCACAAGTGTTAAATTCATGAGGTACAATATAAATGTGTTCATGTGCAAGGAGACATGTCTTTCTGATGGCGAGAATAATTGGGTGTTAAAACACACATACTCTTTTTATCTGAATCAAGTACTTGAGAGGTTGGATTAGGATATGAGTATTCACAGAACAGTCACAGCAAGGCAAGCATCATCTTGAGGGCTATTTCTTCCATGCTATTGTGAAGGATATCATTTGTTCCTCACAACAGACCCTCTCAAATGCCCTTCTAGGGAGCAAGATGTTCTAGTCCCTGAGATCTATCAGCTTGATCTCTCTCAAACAGTATTGTTTTCATTTCTACTGAATTCTTCTGTTCTGTGTTCATGGCAGATGATATTCTCTATGCTAACCTGCTCTTTCTTCTGAAAAAATACAGGTGTATCATTGTAGGTTGGACTCTACTTTCCTTTTTAATTTTGAAAATTTTTATTATCAAACCATGGCTACTTTTAGGAACTTTTTTTAGACATATATTCCCAAAGACTTGCTTTGTGACATTCTCTTTGGTTACCTCTAGAATGAATAAACTCATATATTAATTGCTGATGGTGATTGAATTCCTCATCACCTATATTAGAGACAGGGAATTTGGGTGGTCAGTATACATAAAGGGGTACACAGGCAGAATTATGGCAGCATCAAGATAAGCCTTGTGTCCTAGACCCCAAGCTGGGAGTAAGACAAGGTGACAGGTGTACAAGAAATGAAGGTAGGTGATAATGACATAGAACCTGAGGATTTCTTTCATTGGTCACTCAACAAGTATTCATACAACATGATGTGTCAAATTCTGTGGTTTGTTACAGATGCTCAGTTTTTAAAAAGGCAGGATGAAATTGTATTTTAGTGTCTTAAGAACCCTAATCATCAACTTTATATAGCGATATTCCTTTATTTCTTAAGATGTGATATCCTGGTGGGACTAGCACAAACTAGAATGTAAGAATGCCTAAAATAAAAACGTGTAAAAAAAAAAGTAATAGCTGTAAATCTTGTGGCTCTTGCTTTAATGTTCTCCTAGGGAAGGCAAAGCTGATTCATGGAACTGTGTGCAAAGGAGATGAGGCCACGCCCACCCATGCTGACAGGCCTCCTCTTGTGGTGATTCCCATGCCTTCAGGGAATCATGCTTTGATGATCTGCAAGTTGAAGGGATTGAAATTTCTCCGTCTACATCCAGTCACCAAGTCATCAGCTTTCAGGAGCATTTGTATAAATCTCAAAAGAAGGAACTCCCAATGACAAAGCAAAAATGTGATGTTTCTTTATTTTGTTCTTTGACACTAAAAGGGAACCAGTATAAAGATATTTCATCACTTAGGTGCAGATAGAACTACTATATAATGAACCTACAGCACCAAAATGCTGGAAATACAATAAAATTTAAAAAATACTATGCACTTTGCAAAATGACTTTAATGGCTGCTACTTTGGTTTGATGAGTTAATGAAATAAAAGAAAATTGATCAGAAAATATTGACAGAAATACATGAATAACTTTTTCCTAAAGAATTTCAGACTATAGGTCTTAAAGATGTTTTATGTAAAAAGGATTATATGGTCAAATAAGTTTGGGGATAGTTTGTTTCCTTTTTCTTCTGGGAAAATTATCCATTCTATTAAAATGGAAACTAGAGAATCCTGTATTAAAGTGATCTATTTACTATGTTCTAACAAAGATCATGTGAGTCCCTGAGCTTTAGCAGGACCTATATAATTCAGGGAAGGTGTTTGCAACGTTTCATTCAATGATGGATATCATCTCATAGTATATAATAGTGTCTACTACCACTTCTAGGAGTGCCTTATTTGTGTGTGTGTGTGTGTGTGTGTGTGTGTGTGTGCGCGCGTGCGCATGTGCTTGTGTGCATGTGTGTGTGTGTGTGTGTGTGTGTGTGTGTGTGTGTGTGTGTGTGTGCTGGCCCTGGGGCTTGAACTCAGGGTCATTCTTTGTTTTTACTGAAGGTTAGTGCTCCAAGCCACAGCTCCACTTCTAGGTTTTTTAACTGGAGATAAGAGTCTCATGGACTTCCTGCCTGGCTGGCTTTGATCCTTATATCTCAGCCTCCTGAGTAGCTAGGATTATAGGAATAAGCCACTCTTGCCCATCACACTTCTAGGAGTGCCTTTTTTTGTGCGTGATTAGTAGAGGGGTCCAGGCAGTGATAATGCAATACCTGTAAGTTTAACCTCTTGAATCTTTTCTTTTTTCTTTCTATTCTCATAATGTATTTCCTTGTACCAGTTTGGTGATAACTTTTCCAGATAAAAGAAACCAATATATCCCTACAAACTCACCTTATAGCAAATATAGGCTGGTAGATAGACGTTGGATGGGGCAGGGATAGGGGACAAGGGAGCTAAAACAAGCTGAGGGACCCGTGTGACAAGGGCCTGGAGGGGTGTGGGATTTTGTCTAGCTCCTTTGTGACACAGAGTGCCCCACTGGAGAACCAGGAGCCTTTATATCTGGCCTGACAAGAGAAGTAAAATGAATCCCTGCTTCTCGTGTCCTGACTCTCATTCCCAGACACTCTACGGTCCAGTAAAGGGGACTTTTTTTTTTCTTTCTTTCTGTTTAACCTTCTAATAATGAATGGGCCTGTGTTTTTCCTTGTTTGGGTAAAAGGGATGCTGGCAGAACTTCTGAAACTCAGTCACCGTCCTTGTTCTCCTTCTACTGGTAGATCTTTGGAATTGCATGCAGAAAAGTAGCCGACCTAGCAGAAGGAAAGCGAGCACTCTCCTGTAGGGTGGTAGAATGGGGAGAAACACTTCGACAGAGTGTCACAGCACCTGGGCTTTAATGAAAAGATGCTCTCAGTACTGCTTTTGCGGGGTTAGTTACCCAAATCCCTATATGATTCAGAAATCATTCCTGCTTATACTGACAGAGTGGAAGACTTCCGTCTGACTTATTTCATTCATAGGCAACCAATTAGTAGAAAAAAAATGTTCATTTCAGTCATACCTACAGAATGACAATTAAGGTTAATGTAACGATGACATTGAGGTCTGCTTGCAGTAAAGATGTGGTTAGTAGATACGAAAATAGTGAGCACTGTGAGAATATCAGGGCATTTTCAGAGTCTTTAATCTGCAGAGCAGGGCAGGAATGGGCATGGGTAATGTGTGGCTCAGAGCTAGTACAGCAGGTGGCAAGCTGGCGTTGTAGAGCTTGGGTAGGGCTTGTAATTGTATTATTTATTTCCAGTTTAAGTTCTGTTGCAAGCTTGCAAAGCAGAAATCGTGCACAACAGAGCAGCAGCTTCAGTCCTTTGATGTGGATTTTATGCAGCTGGTGGAGGCCAAGATGCCAGGCAGAGAAAAGTGAAATGTGTCTTTGAGCAGGAGTATCCCTGTTTCCTTGTTCTCTTAGTACTCTGAATTTAGTAAAGTTAAAAAAAAATGATAGAGAAAGGTTACTGCAAGAAAAACTCCTTCCCCATTACAATCAGAGTAGATTAGAAGAAAATCACAGTCTAAGTGGATTAAAGTAATGGGATTTAGCTTAGGCTATTTTGCTGTTTATGCATATTTGGAGAAACTAGGAGAGTTCGACATAACGAGATGAGTAATAGCTTGATGACATCAGATGGGCTGGAGATGGAAAGAAGAAAGATGAATGGATGATCTTTTGTAGAGAATTGTAAATAGATAGTATCATGGGAAAATATAGAATAGTTTAAAAAATTCACTCACAATCAATTGGGGAAGACTGGAGTTTTGTTCTAAAATTTCAGAGCCACAATCAGGAAAAGTCACCAGCTGTGGTCATGAGCTTAAGCAGGGGACCAGGTGAAAAAAGATTTCATTTTCTGAGTGGCCAGAAGTTCCTGAAAATAGGCGTTAAAGAATAAAGAAAGAGAAGCACCATAGACCTGAGGATTGCTTATGTATGCATGAACACCAAAGGTGCCACCATTATTTTCTGTAATTAGTCTAATCGTATGTAGCTGACAAGTGATTTTTTTCATAAGATGGTACACAACCTAAATTACTGAGAATATTGTGGTAGGATATAGCACAGCCAATTCACGTGAAATCACCAAGGGGAATCAAGAAAAGAACATCTGAATGGACTGCTCTACCAGCAATATGACCCAGGAGCAGCAATATAGTAGGTGGATAGAGGGTAAGAAGAGAATAGGGTACAGTCTAAAAAAACCACCTAGGCTTTGGCAACATCAGCAGAGGCTGGTTAGGACTGATGTTAAGTTTATCAGTGGCTCTGAAATGTTTTTAAAGTTAATCATTTTTATTGTCTTACTTTTTTACCTATTGAGCTAAAGTTCACATATACTTACATTGCAAATCATTTAAATACAGGTGCTCCTCTGATTACTATAGAGTTATGTTCTGGTGAACCCATCATAAATTGAAAATGTCCTAAGTCAAAATGCATGTAATACACCTAACATATCAAGCATCATAGCTCAGTAACACAGTGCAGTGCAGAGCACAGGATTCACCCTCCTGATTGTGTGGCTGTGTTGGGGAAGCTCATGGCCACTGCTCAGTATCTTGAGAATATGGGGCTGCATTTCCCTAGCCTAGGAAAAAGACTAGAATTCAGAAATCAAAGTGGTTTCTACTAAATCTGCTCCACTTTTTTTTTTTTAGCATCATAAAGTAAAAAACAATCCTGAGCTGGATGATCACAAGGCGGTGACTGTCTACATAGGCTAGTCAATGAAAGGCAACCTGCAGGCTTCAGGGTAAACCAGCCTCTTTCCTAGTTATGTAACTAAGGTGTTAGTGCATCTAGAGTGCTGTGCTTTGGGTATGGTTTGAGTATGTCCCCTAGAGATCTAGGCATTGTAAGCTGGGTCCATTGTGCAGCAGTTTTGAGGCCAACGCATATTCAGAAAACAGGCCTAGTAGGCGTTGATGCTACCTACCATACTTTCATGGGACCTGCTTGGTTTCCACAAGAACAGGTTGATAGGAAAAGGGTAATACTGGTGCTGGACTCTCTCTAATGTCCTGTCTTACCCTGCTGTCTTTCATACACTTACTAGTATCATGCTCCCTGCCATAAGCCCCTTGCTGAAGGCAAACATGATACTGCTTGATCTTGGACTTCTAGCCTCTATAGCTTTGAGTCAAATAAACATTTTTTTTTCTTCATACAGTCCCCAGCCACAGGGATTTTGTTCTGACATCAGAAGAAAACCAAAACATAAACATGCCCACTTAATTACAAAGTGTCTATGACTGCTTCTGGGAAGAATGGCAGGTGTGAGGAGTTGGGACAGAGAATATTTGAACTGCCACACCCCAAATATTTACTGTCTGGCTCTTTACAGAAAGTGTTTGTTTTCACTTGGGTTAGCATTTAATTTTTTTTGTAACACTTTTAGAACACATGTCCCCAACCTGAATAAACAACCTACTCAGATAAACACTTCTGCTGAAAGCACTAGACCTACAGATTCTTCATTTATTTTCTTGAGTGAGTATGTTCCTGTTTGAATTCTGTGTTCTTAAGCTATGCCATCAACAGTATTCCTGTGTGCTTAGTCTTATACCTTTTTAATAGCAGCAATTTTCAGCTTAATAGTTTAAGCTCAACTAGTGTTCCTATCCTTCCTTCATTTCTTTCAGGATGTTTTCCCAAATTAAAGGGAAAAAATAGCAATCTCAAGATTAGGCTAAATTACTAATGAGCTAGAATTTTCAGATAAAAAAGTTTAACATGTATAATTATGCATCAACTCTAAAGTTTGATCAAATTTGCCTTGGTGTGATTATTCTCAGGCAATGATGCTTAAATTTTGAAGTGTAGCAGAATCACCCCCAACATTTGTTAACCTGAAATGAAAGCGTTGGAGTTTCGGGTTCAGAGAGTCTGGGATGGTGACTGACAATTTTTCTAACAAGCTCCCAGGTGATGTTTCTGCTGCTGATTTGGAGACCACACTTTTAGGAGCTGATGCCAATCATTTATTGTTCCTTACTTCTCCTCCGATTATTTCCTTAGGTCTGACTCTTGGCGAGACGTTGGAGCAAAGGATGATAACAGAAATAACGAAAGAATTCGAAAGGAGCAAAATAACGAAAGAATCTGAGAATGTTAAATGTGAATGCAACAAGACTGGAATAGTTAAAGCTATCCTTACGTTAGGTCTGCCCAGGAGAACAGCCCCTTCCCCCTTCCTGTTCACCTGTCTGGAACCAGTAAGCACCTGGCTTATCAATCCCCTCACTGTGAGCAGAGGATCCCAGACTCAGTGGTCACTTCCTATCCGCTGAGGTTATTTCCTGAACCACCCTGGCCACTCCTCCCCCAGACAGTGAGAGTCCCAGGCTCTGAGATCGTCCTTCATCAGTTGTGGTCCCGCTCCCACCTTTCCCTATATAATCCGTCTCAACTGGAGTCCCAGTTTCTTTTTCTCTTTTTCCTCTCCATCCCTCTCTGTCTCCACGCGCGTCCATCTTGTGTTGTTGGCCATTAGCTCTTCCCCCAATCATGAATCATGTAGTGGGTTTCCCTTTTGACGAACCTTAACACCTTATAGTATATGAGAAGGCTTCACAAAGAAGGAAGGAATAGATGAAATGTTTTGGGATGTCATCATTAAGAACATGTGGCTATGGTGTGTGTGCTTGTGAGAATAAATATTTCAGAGCCCCCACAAATCTCCATGGAACCAACATGTCAGCAGGAGAAAGCTCAGCCAGCCAGCACCCTGGGTGCTCCAAGCCCCAAGAAATACTAACTGCTCTGGACACCTTCAAGACATTTCCTCTGCTTTCCTTTCTGAGACAATTAAACCTTAGGTGAACTTGCTACCTGTTACATAAGAAAGTAGGCAGGCTTGAAACCCACCTTACATTGGGAATGGAAAGTATTTTTTTTTTTTAGACAAGATAGGAGATATGTATTAAGAATTAAGCTCACAACAGAGTGGAAAAAAGGAGAGCCAAAGGCAATGTTGGAACGCTGGTAAGAGTAAGGAGGAAACAGGAAGAGGAATAAGCCGTTCAGAGATTGTATAGAGCTTCTTCTCTCTCTCTCTTTTTTTTAAGTTTTATCACTGTTTTATTTACAAGCGTTAGTTTAGCAAAATTTGCTGAAGCCTCTTCAATCTCTTTGAATGTGTGTTCTTTTTTATTTTTTATTTTTTAATTTTTTTATTGTGAAAATACTGTACAGAGGAGTTACAATTACAAGGGCAAGATGATGAGTACATTTCTTATCAAGCATTGTAGCCTCCTCTTTTGTTTCCCCTTCCTATCCCTTCCCATCCTCGCCCCACGAAATTTGTAAAGTTGGTTTTCGATATAATGACTTGTACATCTGATTGTTGCAATGGGTCCACCTGTATCCCTATTTAAACAATTTGTTTTTCCCCTTCCCCTCCACAAATTATACCGACATCAAATACAGTGAAAGCAGGGGTTATACTGTGGGGGAGGGACATACAAAGCAACAAAGAAATGATCTTATAAATGTGTTAGAAACAATCGCATGAAAGAAAAAAAAACATTTTATCAAGACACTAGGGTGAATTTGGTTGGTCTAAAGAATAGGCACTTCATGTGACAAGAAATAATGTGAATTGCAATCAGTGGGCACTGCACTTCCAGGAAGAAAATTTTAGACAGGGCAATTCTCTAGTCACCTTCCAGAAATTCCTCTAAGAGGAATGATCATGACAACCCGAACTATTTATCTACGAACCCACAGAATATGAGGATAGAATAATATGAACATCAATGAACAGTGGACAGGTTGAGATGATGGTTGGAAAAAACAGAAAATTTAATGACAAAGCAGATATTGGATTGCTGTTAAATGTGACTTCACACATATTCATGTGAATGAACCATTGGCTTTCATGGTCTCAATACTCGAAATGAATCCCCAGCCTCAAGGGACACTTATCAAAGCAATTGAAATCATGGGCTGCGTTTCTGAAGGAAATTATAATCACATTAGTGATTATAATTGTAATCACATTATAATCACATAATCTTAGTTTGTATTGGTCAGATCATTGTGGTTTCTTTTGATAAGTTACACATTTTTGAAATTTATATGAGTCATGCTTGAACATGGTTCAAAGTAAGAGTACATTTTCCAACTCCAAGAGATGTTCTCGTAATTTGAACCATGTTCAAGCATGATTCATATAAATTTCAAATTTCACTCTTCATTCTTCTGAGATGATCATTTCTTTAATAAAAGAAATATAAAAAAGAAATATGACATCACTCTTGAAAATATTGTCATTTCTTGAACAATATAGTCTACCTGTAGACTCTTCCTCATTTTTAAAAAAGAAGTATTGCTAGTTCTTTTATTAGTTGTATTTTATTTCTTGGCCCTTAAAACTTCACTCAGCATCTAGAGTCTTCAAAATTTAATTAAGTTGTTTACACATCCTCTGATTTCTGTGCAACCCTTCCTAATGTACATTTCAAAATTTACATTACTTACATATTGTTTAGATTTATGCATCCTGCTTTGTAGCTATATTGTGTTTAGATTGTTGAAAACTCTAACCCAGTAAGTAGTCTTTCTAAGAGCCAACGGCAGCATTATATTGTGGTCCCTTGGTTTGCTTATTGCAACTTTGTGGGTTTTCACCTATCACAGGTGAGATCTGGAACATAGCTCCAAGAGTAGGTGAAGGCTCACAATTTACATATTTATTTTTTAAAAACCCTGCAATACAGTGAAGGCACAGTAAGCAAACTGTGATATGGCGAGGGATGACTGTATTTCATGCTGTGTTCCCTTAAAATTACAAGAAAATTAACAGGTTATATTTTCAATTTATGCCTGTGTACATAAATGTATGCGCATATTCCTTCCTTGGAGAAACACTTTTTTGGGGGCTTTGCATTTTTAAGGGGTATTTAGTCCATAAGTTTGTGTAGTGCTTTTCCTGGTATGTCACAAAGATTTTTTTAATTACCAATAACACAATTAAATTCTCCCTTAATTAAGTAAAAAATCATTGAAATGATAGTGATGGCTTCATGTATTTATGGCAAGTTGGAAGATCCTGGCTTAGTACCAGCATAAAACAAAAGCAGTTCAGAAATCAATGACCTCTTGGTATTTTATGGCTAATACATCTTTTATGGTGCTATTTAGAGTTCCTGTCCCCATTTTGAAATATTAGTGTATTCCCAGTTGTTCTCTTATTTTTCACAAGAAATTTACCTACAGCTTTTATACTGATGATGTTTATATATATATATGCATATATATAAACTATTGATAAGATTGTATTTTTTTGTATTGGTTTAAGGTTATCTTGTGATTTCAGAACAGAGGAGAAACATGTTTTAAAAGGATATCATCATATAGACGGTATTAGACAATTTGCTCCAGGAAAGTTAGAATGAACTTGTGACTTAAAAAAAAAAAGGATATCATCAACAATTCCTATTAAAAATCCCAATGACGTACATTTCTGAAATACAGAAAACAGTCCAAAAATTCATATGGAACAACAAAAGACCTAGAATAGCCAAAACAATTCTAGGAAAAAAAAGACAACATGGGAGGGATCTCAATGTCGGACTTCAAACTCTACTATAGAGCTATAATAACAAAGACAGCATGGTACTGGCACAAAAACAGACTCAAAGACCAATGGAATAGAATAGAAGATCCAGAAATAAATCCACAGGCCTACAGCCAGCTGATATTTGACAAAGGAGCCAAAGACATACAGTGGAAGAAACACAGCCTCTTCAACTACTAGTGCTGGGAAAACTGGGCGGCCACATGCAGAAAACTAAAAGTGGACCCCAGCCTATCACCATGCACCCACATCAACTCAAAATGGATTAAAGACCTTAACATCAAACCTGAATCTCTGAAACTACTGCAGGTCAGAGTAGGAGAGACACTTGAACTTATAGGCACAGCAGGAACTCCCTGAACAGAGTCCCAGGGCACAACAATTTGGAGAGAAACTCGACAAATGGGACTACCTTAAAATAAAAAGCTTCTGTACAGCTAAAGTTATAGCAACCAAGCTAGAAAGACAACCAACTAATTGGGAAAAAATATTTACCAGCAATATATCAGACAAGGGGTTAATATCCAGTATATACAAGGAACTCAAGAAACTAATCCCTCCCAAATCTAACAAACCAATTACTAAATGGGCAAGGAGACTACAGAGAGACTTCTCAGAAGAAGAGATAAAAATGGCAAAGAAACACATGAGGAAATATTCAGCATCCCTGGTTCTGAAGGAAATGCAAATAAAGACAACCTGAGATACCACCTTACCCCAGTCAGAATGGCCCACATCCTCAAGTCAGCCAATGACAAATGTTGGAGGGGATGTGGAGAAAGAGGAACCCTATTACACTGCTGGTGGGAATGTACACTTATACAACCACTTTGGAAAGCAGTCTGGAGGGTCCTCAGAAAGCTAAATATTGATATCCCCTATGACCCAGCCATACCACTTCTAGGCATCTATCCTGAACAACAGGAACCAGTATACAAGGACACATGAACCTCCATGTTTATTGCAGCACTGTTCACAATAGCCAGGCTACAGAAACAACCCAGATGCCCCACTACAGATGAATGGATCCAAAAATTGTGGCATCTATACACAATGGAATATTATGAAGCCATTAGAGAGAACAAAATAATGGCATTTGCAAGAAAATGGATGGAGCTAGAAGAAATCATGTTAAGTGAGGTAAGCCAAGAGCAAAAAGACGAATAGCACATGGTCTCACTGATAAGTAGATGTTAAACCCAAAATGTAAGGTGATAGGACAAAGTTAATAAGGCTTAAGAAACAAAGGACTTCCACTCATCTGGTCGAATCACTACTAAATAACCCCCATGCTGCTGATCACATGTATGATATATATGTGCACACCAGAGGGAAACCAGGAGGAGACACAGAACTGGAGGGAATCAGGGAAAAGCATACAACAGCGTCACCCATCAGTTGTACTGGACATTCACCAAAATGAACTAAGCAACTCAATGGCAGAGATGGGAGGGAGGGAACAAGTGGGAAAAAGGGAATAGCTGACGCTATGCAAAACAAAAAATGTACATACTACCCAATGTGGAAAAATAACTGTATTGCAAAGCTCATAGAACCCGTAAATGTTATAGACCGTGATAGACAATTTGCCCCATGAAAGTTAGAATGTGCTTGTGACTTTAACTAAGCATCACTATCCCATAATACTGTGAAATTTGGGAAATTATGTAATCACTTAATCACAATAAAGAATTTGAAAAAAAATGATATCATCATGTGTTTTCTTTGCCATTCTTACCTCTTCTTCTGAGGAAGAAGAGCACGTGAGGAAATGCTCATCATCCCTGGCCCTAAAAGAAATGCAAATCAAAACAACCCTGAGATTCCATCTCAACCCAGTTAGATTGACCAACTTTGTGAATTTGAACAACAAATGTTCATGGGGATGTGGGGAAAAGGGAACCCTATTGCACTGTTAGTGTGATTGTAAACTAGTGCAGCCACTTTGGACAGCAGTCTGGAGGGTCCTCAAACTACTAACATAGATATGACCCAACTCTACCACTCCTGGACATCTACCTAGAGTACCACAATCAGGAAACCATAAAGACATTTGCACATCCACACTATAGAATATCCAAGACATGGAAACAGCTCAGATGTCCTACAATAGATGAGTGGATCCAAAAGATGTGGTACTTATACACAGTGAAATTTTACATAGCCATTAGAAGAAATAAAATTATGTCATTTGCAGGGAAATGAATGGAACTAGAAAATCATGTTAAGTGAGTAAACCAAACTCAGACAAACAATACATGATTTTTTCTGATATGCAGAAATTAGACCTAAAATACACTGGGATATGATAAATTATACAGGATTCTAGATACTCACACACAATGAGACCAAAAGAGGAGATTCTTAGGGGAGAAACACAGAGTTGCAATGCCTATGTGCTTCTATATATTTACATAAAATAATATATATATCAATATTTACCCCAAGATATGAAAACAAGAGATGATTCTGTCATCTTTTATTATGTATGGTTTATTTGCATCTATATCTTTGGGAGGGCTGGAGGGAGGGCACAGAACTTGAGGGTAAAAGAGTGAAAAAGTACAGCAGTGGAGCTCACACTGATGAAAGGGAACTATGCAATTTGTGATTGGAGATGGGAAGAAGGACTGGGAGTGAGTGAGGGAAGGGAAGAGTTTGTACAAAAGAAAATGTGTTCATCTGACTTAAGTAATTGTAATCCCTCTGTACATCACCTTTATAATAACAATAAAGTAACATTTAAAAAGATATCATCAAATTGTCATGCTTAGAGAGTATACAGAATGGAGAAAGGGTTAAAATGATGTCACAAGGACTATGGAGGATGGACTGGTAATATTTTCTCCAAAATTTAGAATGGGTGACTTATTACCATTTCCTCAACCACCCCAGGAAATCAAAGGGGAGGTGAGGAAGATATTTCTTCTTTCTCTTCTGCGTTCTATGTCAATCATGTTTTTTATAAGGAAGTTTTGCATGGACTTAGTTCCTGCTGGGCAGTTATATCTCTTCTTGTTTCATTCAGGGCCATGCTCATTTATATAAAAGATTTTATTAAGAGTGTAACTGGGTAATAAAGAGCTTGCTAATCATGCACATTGATCAAAACTAACTAAGCAACTGAATGGCAGTGATGGGAGGGAGGGAATGAGTGGGAAAGAGGGAACAGCTATGCAAAACAAATGTACATATCACCCAATGTGGAAGAAATAACTGTATTGCAAAGCTCATAGAACTCATAAATGTTATAGACCATGATAGTTCAATCCCAAGAACCACAAAGAACATTTAAAAACATTTATTTTTTATTGTTATTATAAAGGTGATGTACAGAGTCAATAGTTACGTACGTCATGTAAACAGTACATTTCTTTTTGGACAATCTCACTTCTTTCTTCACTCAGTTGTTTTCTTTCTTTAGTACTCTTTCTCCTACTATGCTTTAGCCAGAAATATTTTCTTTGCAGAAACATTTTTTTACAGGATTTTTACCACAAAAACTGGGAACTCACTAAGGAACTATGACTAAATGAGATCAGGAAAGATTGTTATGGGGGACTTTCATCACTGCTTTGTTTAGAGAATGTGGATGCAATTAAATATGTGTGTTTTATGCTACGCTTAGGGGGCAATTTCCCATGAAAATTGATTTTCACAGTCATAGGTTACCAATGAAGTAAATTTATCTTAAACTCCAGAGGGATTTCTTCATACACACACACACACACACACACACACACACACACACACACACACACACACACACACACACACACACACACACACAAAATAGAGACTTTAATTTGCCTGAATGATTTATTGTGGTACTGCCAAAGGTTTGAGGAAACACCAAATCAATAGACTTCTAACCAGGGGCTCTTTGGAAGGCCAATCAGCCATCACTCAGTGTGCTTTTGTACACTGTGCCCTCATTGTGTATTGGACATGTGCGTGCACACACGTGTGTGCCTGCTTTAGTAGTAGTGTTCTAGGAATCCACTCTCGTATCAGTAAAAGAGGAATGTACATCTATTTATGTGTCTAGGCTTCTGCATGTGGTTTTTACTTAGTAAAAGTTTGTAGAAGTGAACACTGGGAGATGCTGCTTGACTTGATTCAAGAGGTCTCTGCCAGTTCTTTGGTGAGGGGGGATAGAGGGCTTGTGGTTTGGTTTTCTGAATTACTGAACAGTTGTAATGGGATCCATGGAGGTGAGTTTAAAAATTCAATGAGAAATTGATGCTGACTTTTTAATCCTGCCATTTAATGCCACCATTTTTGTGAGAAGAAAGCAAATGCTGGATCCTAAAGATGGGGGAGAAGTTGAACTTCACTGAGTCTTCATGCCAAGGGACAGGCATGTAGGAAAGTCTAAGAGCTTAAGAAAAGACATCTCAGACATAAAAACTCACAGTGCTTAGATTTTTTTTGCCATTTCTTGTTTTCCTTAGGGGTCAAAAATGATGGAAAAGTGTTAGTCTTTCTTGGAAGGTGAAATGATCCCAGAAAATGTCAGGAAAGGATGTGTGCTGAGATTAGTGTTTTATTTGTCACAAATAATGAAACACATTTTTAATATTGAAAATCATGGGCAACAAAATAATTTTTCAACTGCTCACTATGATATTTAAACACAGGCCTCTATACTAAGTCTCCTTCCCTGCTCTGCCAACTACGTGCTGATGCTCAGAAAATTCACTCTCATGGCTCTTGTCTCCATGAATCCACAGGGCTTTCCTGGTCTCAGATCCTGTAACAGGCCACCTCAACTCACTGGACTGGCATTTGGACTTTCACAGTGGAAAAGAACTCAGGAACATGGAACTCTTTACCATTACTGAAATGGTAATTGATGAACTTAATGGCATATGCTTAATAATAAAGTGACCCATGTAATTAGACTACTCGTTGCCTATGTATGTCATATTGACAATGGCACCAAAGAAGCCTAATATATTCATATTAATTTGAACATTGAATGATGATTGGTCATTTCTTTGAAAATTCTGCCACAATGCCAAGTGCCAGTGGTTCACACCTGTAATCCTAACTACTCAGGAGGCTGGGATCTAAGGATCATGTATCATGGTTTGAAGACAGTCTGGGAAGACAAATCTGATAAATCTGAGAAGTATGACTCAAGTGGCAAAGTACCAGCCTTGAGTGAAAGAGCTACAGAAGAGATAGGCACTGAGTTCAAGTAACCATAGAACAAAAAAAGGAAGGAAGGAAGGAAGGAAGGAAAGAAGAAAAGAAGGAAGGAGGAAGGAAGGAAGGAAGGAAGGAAGGAAGAAGGAAGGAAGGAAGAAAGGAAGGAAGGAAGGAAGAAGGAAGGAAGGAAGGAAGAAAGGAAGAAGAATGAAGGGAAGGAATGAAGGGAGGAGGAAAGAAAGCAAAAAGGGAAGGAAGAAAAAAATCTGCCATAAATAACAAAGAGCGTATAATTTAGACTGATTTAAAAATTTTAGTTTCTTTTGTACAACAAAACAAGTAGTAGCTAGGCTATGGTGCTCATGCCTATAATCCTAGCTACTCAGGAGGCTGAGATCTAGGGATCTGCAGTTAGAAGCTAGCCAGGGCAGGAAAGTCTATGTGACTCTTGTTTCCAATTAATCACTACAATCCAGAAGCATAGCTATCGCTCATGGGGTAGAGTGCTAGCCAGCCTTGGGCAAAAAAGGCTAAGGGACAGTACCCAGGCCCTGAGTTTAAGCTGCAAACACACATGCGCATACACAGCATGTAGAGGATGTCTTGATTTCTGACAAGGTCCTGGAAGCAATTTCCTATAATCCATGCTAGGGGTGTTAAGAGCATGGATATTGGAGCCCTATGTTCAAATCCTACCTGTAGAATGCAAGTCTCCTAACCTTGTGATGGCTTATCTTCACATCTGTAAAAAAATATTTTCTTCGGGGGATTATAATGCTCATTGTTGATCAAATGTTGACATTTTATTGCACATGATTGAGGGTTCAAATGGATACAGGCTCCCTACATTGTATCATATTCTTTGTGTATGTACCTCAGCCTAACACTTTATAACTGCTGTTTTTAAGTATATACGATTCACTCATTCTCTTATACACTTACTAACTCATTAATTCCTTAATCCAATTAATTTTATTGAGCACATCAGATGCACAGGACATAATATGAAGTACAAGACATATATAAATGAATATGATGGTTTTCTACCATTACTAACCATATTATTTAGAATTTAATTTTAAGCAATGTGTAAGTGTAATGAAATATCCAGACCATTTAAATCAAGGATGACATTTTTCTGGTGAAAGTTTGTGATCTTGTAATATGCAGAAAGAACTTTAAAGTCAACACATTTTTTTCCCCTCAGAAATTGTTCTTAGTTCTCCACCGCTGTGGGACAAGTTACACAGTATAGCACAGTAGAGCAAAGCCAGCGTTTCTCCTCTTTCTGAGGTTTATGAGAAGTTCAGAATCTTTCTGAAAGCTGCAGTCAAGCTCTTAGGGCCATGAAAGACTTGACCAAGGCTAGATGATTCACTTCCAAGATGGCCGCTCATGTAGCAGTTTTCAGGAGACTGCAGTTCCCTGCTAGCTTTTGCAAAAGATCTCAATACCTCATGGTTGAGGCCTCTCTTCAGCGCTGCTCAGGCCTTGATGGCTGGCTTCCCTTGAATGAAGTGATCCCAAGCAGACAGCAAGGAGGAAGCCATGGGAACTTGTGTGATCTGATCTCCAAAGCCACTTGCTCTCCCTTTTGCCTTTTCTATTTCGTAGAGGTGACTAATTGCTAAAGGAATAGACTTAAATGTGCATCATAAACAAATGATAAGGGTGAGAGGTGGTACATATTAGTTAGCTTGATTTGCCTGTTCCACAATGTATACATAGATCACACCGAACCCCCTAAACATGTAATCCTTTCTTTTCAATTAATAATATAATGAAAAGGAATCTCAAGTCTAGCTCATCCAAAGGTGAGAGAGATTAAGTGCCATATTTTGAAAGGAAAAGTACCAAAGTTTTTATGGACATATATTTAACATCTCACAGAAGCGATGTGAATGAACATTTGAGCCATGACGTTGTTGTTTTCCCTTGCATCTAGAATTCTGCTCTTGCATGTACTTGCTACTTTTTGTTGGTAATTGTGAATCACAACTTTTTATTTCCTGATTTAAAAACAACATATATTATTACATAACATTTACTAAATATAGAGATATTTAAAAAGTATGAATCTTCCATATTTCTAGGGAAGATAGGAAAGTTCCTTTTTGGTTTGTGAGTGTGTGTTAATGTATAAGTACATAACACAGATATGTCTAATGTACAATAAATTATGTTCTAGTATATATGTGTATATTCTTATTTAGATATATAAGGATAATTTAGTTCTGCAATTAACTTACATATATAATTTTAAAAACAATATATCATTCTGTGAGTAGGTTTTTAAAATCACTTCTATATTTTGAATATTTTAGGCTGTTTACTTTCTTTTGTGACAATAAATAATGGTATAATAAATAGCTGCAGAATATGTTTTCATAAGATCATATAAAATAAGGTTAGTACTAACATCTTGCAGAAAAATTATATCCATTTGTGTTTACCAGTTGTAATTTGTTGTTTTAATCATTTCTTATATACGTTTGGTTGTGTTGACATGACACAATTTTTATTGTCTCAACTCTAAACTGTTTGTTGCCTGCTGTTTCTTTAGCAGTCTGCACAATGCTATTTGGTGCCAGTAGAGGGTGCTGGAGATCCATCCATGCAGTCAATGTCTCCATTCTGCTACCTGCGGGTTGGCCAGGCGGGCTCCTGGTGGATGGGATTGTTTTTCCTCCACTACTTTGCCTAGATTGGTTTCTCCTGTGCTAGGCTCCTGCCAGGAGCAGCTTTTTCCAGCATTCACTCTCCCACTTGCCTCTTCAGCTTTCGAGTTGGGCAGTGGTGGTACAAATTAGAGCCCAGTGGCTGCCAGTCTTTTAGCTCAAATCGCTGCTATCTTTCTCTTGTCTCACTGCACCACTCACACAGAATGCTGGCTTTCTAGGTGAGCCTGTGCCATGTCCTTAATCCTGTGCAGCTCTGAATGTGCCCCAGACCACATGAAACACAGACTCTTACAGAAGAAGCCTCTTCAGCACCAAGTCCAACAGCCTCTGAATGAAGATAAGGTTATATCCCTCTCTGCTTTGTGCCCGTCTGTAGAAAAGCCTGCCTCCCTCATCCACTTTCCAGAGTATGTTTGACAAGTGGGGAACCACAGTGGCCTGGGTAGCCCAAGAACTGTCACCCATTGGGCTGCAGATTCACCTTCCCCTGCAATTCGGAAACCCTCATTTCTTGTTTCTTGCTTTTAAGGGTCTCCTTTCAGCTTTAGGAGGCTTCTACTTCCATCTCATTGTTGCTGTCCTAATATAACTTAATAATATAACACATACTGCTTTCTCAAGTTAAATTACTCCACTGTTTCTGATTACTCATGGAACACAGATTAGTAAAGCCAGTTACAAGGTATTAACCACTATTGAGACAATTCTTTCATGTACGTAGAAATTATTTACATTTTCTCTAATGTGTATTTTTTGCACACCAGCTATACTTTTTTTCACAGTGAAGCCTTGGTACATTCCTTACACACTTACAAAGTAAGATTCATCTATTGTTATGTTTATGGAAGACATTTGATACTCCCTTATAATTTTTATAAGTACTCTGAATTTTAATGATCACACTTGCCTTATTTTAATAAGATGAACTGATTTTCTTATTCATCAGTAGGAGAAGGATAAAGATGCAAGTCTGTGTTTTGCTCAGTGAGAGATCTCTGAGGACTGCAAAGGTCAAAGTTCACCTTTTCATGATATGGAGAAGTAAGATTTTTATCTTAAAAATGTTTCACATTTTTAATATTGATAGCTAATCTTTTAGCTGGGTTTATTACATCTGCAGTTATTCCTTCCTTCTTTCAGGTCATGTGATCCAACAACTTCATACAAACTGAAGAAAAACGCAAATAGAAGCAGCACAGGGAATGGCAGAAAGTTACACCAAACTCCATTTTAGTACAGAGTTCATAAATACAATTGCACAGTGTTTTGTCCAAATGGATTTAACAGACTTGGGAATACCTTGCAGAACAACAAGAGTGCAGAGAGGACCCAGGGCCGCACATCCTGCCTGGCACGGTGACAACAACTTTGTTTTATCCACCATAATCCTTCTGCAACAAACAAGTATCCATGACCAAGTCTGCTTTTAACCAGTGCAGTGCATTGAATCTCTGCATTGTGTTTGTTTGCAAAAATAGAGAAAATGAATTCCACTAACCATTCTTTCTTCCTATTTTTTTTTGCAATACCTCAATTTGAATTCAGAGTCTGGTGCTTGCAGGCAGCAGCTCTATCACTGAGCCAGGCTCTACCCATTTTTGTGTTTGTGTGTGTGTGTGTTGTTGTTGTTGTTGTTTCCCAGTCCTGGGATTGAACTCAGGGCCTGGGCACTCTCCCTGAGTTCTTTTTGCTCAAGGCTAGTGCTCTATCACGTTGAGCCATTGTACTACTTCCAGTTTTCTGGTGGTTAATTAGAGATAAGAGACCAAGGGAGTTTCCTGCCTGGGCTGGCTTTGAACCATGATCCTCAGATGTCAGCCTCCTGAGCAGCTAGGATTACAGGCATATGTCACTAGTGCTGGTGTTGTGTTATTTTTGAGATAGGATACTGCTTTCTACCTAGTTGTGTGCCTGGCCATGATCTCCCTATTTTAGGTTTCCTCATGTAGCTAGAATAATAGGCGTATCCTATCACACCTAGCTCTCAGTGGAGAAGGGGTCTTTTGAACTGTACTCTCTAGATTGACCTCCCAAGTATCTACAGTTACTGGTGTGATCCAGTAACTTTAGAATTTGGAGTTCTTAAGAGTCCAAAATGTTTTCCCTCCTTAAGGGTAGGTAGCTCAGACATTACCAAAAGTCAAAAGTCATATATCTATTTAAATATATTTCTAATTTTTATGTTGGAAATGCCAATAGGTCTAAGGAGGTGTGAGACACCATCTGTATTAAGATGCTTGATGGTTTAAGAATGTGCTTTCCATTTATTTCAGAGCTAGAAGTTTTCCTTCCAATCATTTATGAGTCTGTTGATATTTGGTTATCTTAAATTCTTTTTAGAGGAAATTTAAAACCGAATGATACCAGAATTCAAGATTGCTACATACCAGATTGCTACCCATATTTTACTGTAAGAGACATTTGGAATACACAGTATCCAAGCTTACTTACTTCAGTTACTGAAACTCCACCAATCTCATTTTAGTCCAGCTGTGAATGCTAGGTAGTCCCCTTACTTCAGAGAGACACAGCTTTTCTGGCACTCAGTTCCTACAGATTAGATTCAAGGCTAGTGCATATTCCAATGCAAGTACAGACTTGATAAGTTCATCAAATGCATCTGTTGAAGTATTTTAGCCCTAGAGACCAGCTCTACTAAACCGTTGTCTCTGTTTTTACTATCTGTTTACTTTGTAGACATCTCAGTATAAAGGCTTTTTCAGTATTGAATCTGAAAATAAGAAGAGGAAAAATATTAAACATTGGACATGCTTTGTACATTGAACTTATTAAAGGTCTACTTATGCAAAGAGATACTCTCGACTTACTTCATAATTGTCCTTTGAATCTCTCTTTTCTCTTCTTCCTTTAGTCTTTGAAGAATGGATTCCAAGAGAGAAAAATGGAAGTTAATGTACTGAGCCACCTGAGGAAGAGAAAACAAACAGAAAAGCAGAGCACTGATGTGAGAAGGGCTGAGCCATGAGGGAAAACGCAAAGACAGATGGAGGGTGAAGCTGGCCGTACATCGCTGCTGATTTCTTCTGCATCTTTGTCCATGAGGAAAAGACGAGCATTGTTTTTGGAAGGCCCTTGTAGGAGTCTCTGCAAGAGTGGAATATCTGTCTTCTTTAGCCGTCTCTGCTCTACAAATAAATGGAAATCAACTACGTAAGAAGACTCTGGGTTTGATACCCAGCAGCCTTCTTCCCAACCACCAATAAAAAAAAGCCACAAAAACCAACTTTCCCTTTCTCCTAACCTTCCTACTTTTTAAAATGTTTTGTACGTTTTTTATTGTAAAAATGCTGCACACGGTAATGAGTACATTTCCTATTGAGCATTGTTGCCTCTTCCTTTGTTTTCCCCCATCATCCCTCCTTTCCCACCTTTACAGCTATACCCCTAACCTCCTACCCCCGCCAAAGTTGTAAAGTTTGTTTTCAACACAGTGTGTTGTACATCTCATTGTTACAATGGGTCAGCCTGTATCCCCATTTAAGCATTTTGTTTTTTCCCTTCCCCTCCCCGAATTAGAGAAGTGTATATACAAGATGCAGGGCACCAGTATCAAATACAGTGAAAACAGGGGTTAACTCAAGGGGGAGAAACATACAAAGAAACAAAAAAAGTTACATTTTTTTTTGACAGAATGAAGTAAATGGATCTTCTGTCTTCTTCATGGGCAGAAATGAACACACTGGATTTAGGGACACAGAGTGATCAAGCTTTCTTACCTCCTGTTGCAAAAATAATGTAAAGAGCAAAATCTTGAGGACTGTTCTCAATCTGTCAATGGAAAGAACGAACAACATGATTGCTGGTTTGCAGAGGATGTTTTCTAAGCTGGTCAGGCCCGACTCGACTCACGCACCTGTGTCTTCACATCTTCCCCCTTTGACTTGTAGAAATGGAAATTTTCTTTGTTACCCCCCACCCCCACCCCGGGAACCGTGTGGTGTCTAGACATAGCTGGATTTATCAGGTCCTAGTTCTTTTTTCAGAAGGGCTTATTCATGTGGCTGCTGTTAAATATCGTTAAAGATATTTATAGTTCACTTTAGTGATGAAGATTACCTTAAATTTTTGTAGGAGCTGCTTTATTACTTCTTCAGTTCTCATGCTACTGTTGATCCTGACCTTTGTTTCTGATCCAAAGGCTGGGGTGAAAATTGATGTCTAGAGAAAGAAAAGGGCATGTAAAGTTACATTCAATGAATGATAATCAATATCTTCAACATGACGACAGCAGGATTTATAATTCCTGAAAGGGAATGTATTATTCCAAAAAATATCAAAGAATCCTCATTAAATGTAAATCATTAATATATATATATATATATATATATATATAAAACAAAACTGGAGATTCTTTATAAATATTATCTAGCTTAATTCTCATACTAAGTAAGCAAAATGAATGGTAAATCATATGAAATAAATGTAATGCATTTAAATTTTTTAAAAAAATGAGACAATACCCGGTGGAGACTCAGAGGGTGCTAATTAGTGGTATATCATATGATACTCATTTTGGAGAAAAAACAATGGTATATGTGCCTGAGCAAAAAAAAAGAGGCCAAAGATTACTTAAGTAGCAGAAAGTAAGAATGCCAGGAGATGGATATTTAAGGATATGAAAGACTTGCTTCCTTGGGTTTCATTCATATATGAAATCTCCAAGTGCTCCAATACTCGATGGAAATGTGAAAGGTCCAGATGTGGAGATGGGTAGCTTTGGGGTGGCTCACTGGAATGTTAGATGAATCCTAAACAGGAAGACCAGTAAACAAGCATCTCTCATATTTCTCTCTCTCTCTCTCTCTCTCTCTCTCTCTCTCTCTCTCTCTCTATCTATATATATATATATCATTTATGTGCAATTTACACATACACACACATATATATTGCATACTTATATGTATGTATATTCACACATACACATGTATGTATGTATGCACTTATAAATATGTATAGCTCCTCTCTTTCTATACATACATAAAGATATATGCGCATATAGCATTTATGAGGGTATAAACTCTGGATATGTGAACAAGTTTCTTGGGAAGACATACAGAGGAGTCTGGGACAAAGCTGTCAGTGTGAGAAAATACAGTATTTGTTGACCTTTCAGACATGGATGCATTACTCTGATCCAAATGAGTTTCTGCAGCCCTGAGAAGTCTTATGTACATCCTGCACTGAGAGGCGGTGAGGTATGCTGAGCATGTGTTTGATGCTGTTTATATAAAGACATGTCATGGAGAATAAGAGCAGTGCTACATTAGAGTTCAGAAGATCTGGATTCTAATGTGAACTGACTACAGCTCTATCAACTCAGCAGCTTCAGCCTTCCTGGACTTTGTTTATTCGATAACAGAGAAGAGCCAGGAGTTGTCAAGAAAACTTCTAAAATGCCAATATGCAATGGATTTGAAACCATGTTTTCAGAATTATAATTTAAAATTACATGGTTTCTATTCATTGTGCTGGCCACAACTCACAACAGATATGATTATGAAATCACAGTTGCTGTGTGGATAGAAATATCCCCCAGGTGGAGTTACACTGCTCAAAACTTAGCCCAAGAAATCACAATCTGAGCCTTTAATATGGGTATTATCCATATTTTGATAATATTTGTACTTCATGATTAAAATGTATTTTATAAAGCTCATCAACTTTAGAAACCTATAAACTGAAATTCTTAGATGTCTACTACTCACTGATAGAATGTGTTCATTTTTGTTTTGTTTTTGTAGCTGTAAAATTACAGTGGGAAGCCAAGTGCCAGTAGCTCATCACTGTAATCCTAGCTACTCAGGAGGCTGAGATCTGAGGATTGTGGTTCAAAGCCAACCCAGGCAGGAAAGTCCATGAGACTCTTATCTCCAACAAACCACTCAGAAAAACGGAAGTGGTGCTGTGGCTCACGTGGTAGAGCACTAGCCTTGAGCTGAAGAGCTGAGGGACAGTGTCCAGGCCCAGAGTACAAGCCCCATGACTGACAAAACAAACAAACAAACAAAAAAAACCCCAAAACAGTGGGAGACATTAATGTGGAATATCTGAAATCTCACTTGATTGCTTTGAATTGACACCTGACAGCTAAAGTAAACTGACATTTTTGCCTATGTGCTGGGAACAGTGTTCAGTGCTTTGCTTAGCTCATTTCTTCTAAGCCCAGGTACAGCCTTGTCAAGTAGGAGGTGGAGTGACTTTGTGATTGTGCTCAGCAAGAATGTGAATCAGGTGGTCAGGAGTGCTGGGTGGCCAATTTCTTTCTCAGAACCAATGATCCATTCAGAAGCCACTCATTTGGAGCAGTGTGTGCTTTTCCTTCTTGAAAACGAACCAGCCCACAAATGATGATATAGAGCATCATTTCTGAAGACAAGCAGCAGCCAGGCTCATTGATGGCTGAATATCTAGGAGGACTATCAATGGTACTGCATATTATCCTCCAGGATCCAAGAGGAGATTCTTCAACTAGAAAAAAAAAATCTAGTTTGGAAAAAGAATTGTGAAGGGAAATTTATTCCTGCTGGGCTCCAAAATCATGGTACTCATGTGCATAATAAGTTGACTCCTTGGCTCAGTGATGGGTGGTGCTTATTCATCACACTTGTTAATCATTTGGGTTCTGGCATCAGACAAATCTGGGTTCAAGTGCAAGATTACTGCTGAAATGCATTGTGATCTAAGAAAAATTGCTGAACTTCTATGAACCTCAAATCAGATATTAAAAAAGAGAAAAATAATGAGTAATCAACTCATACATAGTTTGTAGTGATTCGTGCAATCATTCATTAAAATTCTAGGGGCTAGGCATGATGTAATCCAAGTTACATGGGAGGCAGCGACAGGAGGATCATTAGTTTGAGGGTGATCTGGGCAAAAAATGTAAGACCCTGTCTGAAAAGTAAACGAAAGGGCTGAAATCATGGCTCCCGTGATAGAGTACTTGCTCAGCAAGCATAACATCCTGAGTTCCAATTTCAGTACTGCAACAAATAATCCCATTGAAAGTAAGGCATGCGGGGCTGAGAGTCGAAGGGCTATGGGTTCAAAGCCAGCTTAGGCTGGATAGCAAGTTTCAAGCTAGTATGGACTGTATAATAAGAATCCCTTTCAGAAGAAAAAAAAATTTAACAAACCTATTTTAAACATGGCTTACTACCCAGCGTATCGGGAGTCACCAATAAGTGTCAGGCATGTTAATAACATTATTGTTGTTGTTGTTGTTGTTGTTACTGTTTTTAATTGTAAGCTGAATTGAGTGGTATCATTAGTACAGCAGATGACATTCCTCTAAGCCACAGGAATGGAATGGTAACTCACTTCATGGTTATAGAAGTGTCCGTTAATGGAGGCCCTCTGGTTCTGTCTGTCTTTTCTGTCCATCATTGGAAGCCTGGCCCTTCTTCCCACTAGGGCTGCTTCACTCATGGTTCTATATAGCAAAGGGGATCTCGGTTCCTCCTCTGTATATGGCTTCAAAGTGCTGCTGTGACAAGATAAATAGTCTAGGAAGAATAAAGACGATAAACTCATGTGATTCAGCTGCCTCTCTTCTTGCATTCTAAGTAGACTGGTATGGTGTCATACAGTTTATGAATATTGCTATGTCCTGGTAGTTTTAAAACCTTATAGTCTACGGTGTGTCTCTACATTTACTTACTAAACGTTGTCTGGGGTTGCTCAGACAGCCCATTCTGCCAGTGAATTTTGTCTCAAAGGATATGACCACAGTGGTTGCATATCAGGGACTGGACCATTCTTTTGATTTTAATTTGCTAGGGGGAGTAAGTTACATAAAGTTTCAGAATGTTGGAGCTGGAAGTAACTTGGTATTTTAGCAACGTGATCTCATACAGGTATGGGGAAAGTACTGAGTAATAAACTGATTTTAACATTGTGCTTATGTGAGAGAATCAGGTCTGGATCCTTGTTTCATTTTGGTTCCAGGTTTACTGGATCTTTCCTAAGGTGAACATTGGGCCTTTGTTTCTTTACAGAACTATAAAAGGACTCTTGAGAAGGCATTTCAATGGTATAGAGCCTTAACATTTTTTGTTTCTAACTTCTTTTGGGGGGTCATGGGCCTTGAACTCAGAGTCTGAGTGCTGTCCCTGAACTCTTTTACTCAAGGCTAGCACTTTATCACTTTAAACCTTGGCACCACTTCCGGTTTTCTGGTGGTAACTTGGAGATAAGAGTCTCATGGACTTTCTAGCCCTGGCTGGCTCTGAATCATGATTCCCAGTCCCCTGAGTCAACAGGATTACAGATGTGAGCCAATAGCACCTGGCTTGTTTCTAGCTTTTATAAAAGCAAAAGTAGTAATATGCTTTGGACTAGTTCCTACCAGGAATGTATCTTAGAGATGGTCTACTTTATGTTCTTTTCAGGGTGTCAGGTGTGATTACAAAATCATCCTAAAGTGCTGGACTGTCCTGGCATCTTTTGTGTGCACAGAATGTCCCCATGGAAAAAGATGTAGCTACATGCGTTCCTACCACAATGAAGAATATTCAGAACTTCCACTTGCATCTTCTCTAATTTCCTCAACTAAGCCTGTTCTTACATAAATGGGGCTACCTGAGTTTTCACTTGGGATTTTAAAATGATTTCTTATTGTAATTAGAATACCATCAGGCAGGAACTAGTTCATTTTTATTTTCTGCCCTGGTTTACATACAAATAGGGTTTTATGTTATCTTTGGTGCTAAGCTATTTAAATTCCTTTGCATCAAATGGATATTCTCAAGGAATAATTGGAAAGATCTATATATAAAACAAGATGTCATGATCGCAGTTTGCCTCAGAGCTCTGCATATGAGGTTTACATTTTAAAAAGTTATTATTAACTAATATGATCAATTTCTATAAAGATGTGGGATTAAGTCTGAGGGTTTGATTTAACAAATGAAACTAATGATAATCTTACATGATTCCTGATCACTGGGGTAAATATTGGATAATTTTATGAACACAAACTTTATTCAAATAATTAGTTCTATCTAATGGGATGAAGACTGGCTTAAAACCAACATACTTTTAAGTAGCAAAGTAAGATGGTTAATGATTACACGAGTACTGTAAAGACTTAAGTTTCTCTGCTCCTTGGAAAGATTTTAGGAAGTATGCAAATACAGCAGGAGTTTCTTGAATCACTGCATATAGGAGGCAAACATTTAGTAGTCATATTTCACATTGATTAAAAAAATAAGTCTCCATATTAATAAGAGTTTGATACTGACCTTCGAGGGAATTCTTCGTTTCAGACACAGGAATCTGAGTCTTGTCCAGCTCACTAATGTGATATAGGTCATCAAATTCTCCCCAGCGTGTCATTCTCCTAAAAAGTAATGAACCTTTCAAGTGAGGTCAATTTGCACTGAGGCCTATGATCATTTTCAGATTCACAATAGCAATTGAGAAGTTGTGGATCACTATAGGTAGATAAAAAAGCTAAACTTATAAAATTTTGTGATATTACCAAAATTAGTCCTGCCAGAGTGGTCACCCTGTGTTGTAAATACATCCATACTTTTTATTGAAGCATATTTGGCATATTAGCAAAATAATTCAGTTACGTTCTGCAACCTACGTTATACAGACACAGTGAAAGTATATGCAAATAGAATCGGTAGAGATTAATATAATCCATTGTTATTAAGAAATCTCACAAAGTTGCTGAGAGTGTAGAAAGCATTTATTCCACCAATATATACTGAAAATCTACTGTAGTAAAGTATTATTATGTAAAGTTGCTCTAAAGTAATAAAATATAAAACTATCTTTAAGGTCTTGACTACTATGAGACAAAAATTTACAAAAGAAGAAAATGCACAAACCATTTTAGTAGAAAGTTATGACTTTATGTTTTAACATAATTAATGTTCAAAGCATTATAATTCCCAGGTTGAATAAAACATTGTTTTAGCAGGCTAACATTTTTATTTTATATAATCTGTCTGTAAACAGTTACTTAACCTTTTCTGCCCTCATCAACAACAGGAGAATCACAGTAAAATGAGGTAGAATAATATTATTGAAAGGATTAAATGAATGTATTTGAATAAATTTTTAAAACAGTGCCCTAAATAGTACTTGACATATATCCAAAAATATCATCATAATCATGGTCACTGACAACTTCATCATCATCATCATCATTGCCAATATTCAACTGTATTTTTTTTATAATTAGTCAGGTGATCCAAGGCATTCTTGGACCTCTTTGATAAAGGGACACCATTATTTTTGGGGAATAGTCTTAGCCCCAGTGTTTCTTCCATAAAATCTATTGTATTATGTCCTAAAATATTTACTTCTAGGGAAATTCTGATATTAACGCTATCAGATATTACTGGTAGAAAAACGCATTAATATTAATGATAAGTAAAGATGAAAATAAATGATCTTTCTCTCAATCTTTGAATTCTTTTGAGGTTTTCTATAGCTAGTCTATTGTTTGATAATGACAACAGTTGAAGGAAGTAAATCACATGATCTAACATATTTCTTAAAAAAATTTCCAACAAGCTCTACTATTCAGAATTGCAAGCCAAATAAATTTCATAGTTCAATAACATATGTAGTAACTTAAACAAAGAATGATTTACTAATGTAAATAATTTAATACCTTAACTCAAAGCAGAATGCCTCAGATCCCAACTAATAATCTAATAATTCTTATTTTGTATAAAATGATGTATTTCTTGCAAAGTATAGCAGACTAGTAATCACATTAGGCCAGATTTAATTAGCAGAAAGAGGGTTCGAAATAGAAAAAGACAAGGCCAATGAAAAACAGAAACTAAGCAGACAAAACAGCTTGATAATGTTTCATATGGGTGACATATGAGAATTACCACAAATGTCAGATGACTGATGGACAGCATAAAATCTTGATGAGTGACAAGCTTTACAGCTGTCTCTTGCACTACCTTACAGTTTAGTACTAACACACAAACCTGAGGCTCAGCCATGGCTGAGTACATTCAGTATTTGGCCTTTTTATCTCCCTACCATCTACAGCTAAAGAAAATTATAACTCTGGGTTGTGTAGTTGAGGGTGACTCTGTACAGCCATACAAATGACTAAGTCTAAGGGCAGTTATGTAGAGTTTTCAAGAGAGGAACTGTACTATCAAGTACAGTGAAGTTTAATTTGCCCAAACACGGGACTGTGTGTGTTGCTCTGACCAAACTTCAGGATGTAGATCGTTTGCAAATTTAATCTCTAAATGAGATGTACAGTATAATGGACATAGACATTTGATAAACAAATACAATACAGTCACTTCCATAGTCAAACTGTAAGGAAAAACAAAGCCAAATAAAACATGGTTGATGTTATTCAAATGCACACCTGTCCAGTTTCAACTCTTTACCTCATTTTGCCACGGCTTACCCCAAATATGCAAATGTTGATTTTTGGTAGATACTACCATGAAATAATGCAAGCAAAAATAACCTCAACGAAGCTATTATTTTTTAATAAAAATTTCCAAGAACACTTAGCCAAATATAGAAATCAAAGTACCTACCACCCACAAAATAATTTTATAAATCACAAGGGGTCAAAACTCACACAAAGTGATTTACTTTGAAGTGTCTATCATTTTCATTCAGTGGATACTTCCTCTATATGACTAGTTTCTCACATAATTAAAACAAACTAGCATGACAAGTATGCAACATCCCCATCTGTCACTGAATGTTCACCCACTGGAGATATTACATTCTGTGCTTGCCCAAGAGCAGAGATGATAATTCCTATCCACAGCTGTCAATGTAGGAAAAGAAACATACAACAGATTTTAGACTGAGGAAAGATTTTAGACTGTAGTCAATCCCTTTACACAATTTCACTGAGTCACTTGAAGGGAGATGAGCAGAATGAGAGTGACACAGAATAGTACCTAAGTTTGGCAGTGTACTCCATGACAGAACCAGAAGCCAAGGAAACGCCATTCCAGATTATAGTGCCCCTTCCTGCCTGATACTCACTTAGCTCTTACCAAGAACCAAATGCTACCTTGCTCTTGTGTGGGAGTGTGTGAAGAGTGGGGTATTTTCCTGTGAATTCTTGACTCTCCATTTAAAAGCTTGAGACACTGCAAGAGTGTCCTTCTTGCAACCTAGTAAGTCTTGTCACTGTGATAAGGAGGAAGCAGATGTCATTTTTCTACTTAATTTCCAATGGCTTACTTCTTGGCAACATTCTGATAAACATGAAAAATGGAAACTGTTTCTATACCATGTGTGCCATTAGGCTATTATTTTATAATCCGCTGTACTACATGAGGGGACATCAAAATTATCTTGTCTTGAAACTCATACAAATTTTCAGGATTGCTAGAGACAATTTTTTGAATTTAAGAAATCAAAATAGATCTTGGGGTAGCCATTAAAGTAATGAGAGTTGGGCATTGGTGGTTCATACCTATAATCCTAGTTATTCAGGAAGCTGATACCTGAGGATCAAAGTTCAAAGCCAGCCTTACAGCTTGGCAGACAAATCAACTGGAAGTGTGTCTTAAGTGTCAGAGCACTAGCCATGGGCAAAAAGAAAGAAAGGAAAAAAAAAGTGAATGAAAACAAGAGGTCCCAAGAATCAAGTCCCAGTACCAGAAAAAGATAAATAAAATAATGATGGTTTGACATCTCCTTGATATTGAAAAGATTCCATACTTTACTAAGTTTCCATGAATCAAAAGCTAAAATAAAAGGAGCTGGCTTCTCAAAGGAAATTGGCCCTGAATTCTTAGGTAATATGAAGTATGAGAGCTAATTTTGTGAATTCTTAGGCAGTTGTATTTTTTTTTAAGTTGAGTTTTATCACTTAAAGTGCTACTCCTTAGATGATCAAGTGGTAGAACCTTAAGCAAAATATCTGAGAGCACCCTGGCCCTGAGTTCAAGCCCTAGTACTGACTAAATAAGTAAATACATAAACTTAAAAAGAAAGCAGAGAGAGTCCTTTGTTCCAAGGAGAGTAAAAGTTAAAATTTTATCCCCAGCATTTTGAAAATCAGGTCAGGGCTAACCAAATCTTCCGCCTTTACATTTTGCCTTTTTAAAGAAGTAATGTACACGTTTCAAGGAGAATGCTAAACAGCAGAGGGTTTGAAAAGCACAGACTCCGGAGGCCATGGTATGAAGGTCCAGTTTGGTTTTCACTCATGGTAGCTGAGGATCCTACATCCAGACCTAAACGTACCTCACAGAGCCCTGGTTTCTGAGCTCTCAATTCATGGAGTTGCTGTGGCATCATAGAAGACTGAGCTTTATGTGGAGGCCTAAGCTCTCAAAAGTGATAGACAGACCACGTGTGAACTTAAAATCATGAAGGATAGCTTACCCATTGCTGGAAAAGGCATCTGGTGGCTTTGACATAGTAAAACAAGAGATTTGCTTGTCATCCTGTATTTTCAGCTGTATGGGCCGTTTGATGCCCCAGGAAATGTCTAGCATTCCTTCAACAATGACATTCCCGTCTTCAGTCTAAGGAAGAAACCAATAATTCCCACAATTGTTTTGTATTATTTATAGAAGGCAAATGTTTTATTGAAGATGAGCAAGTTAGGACACAAGAAATCTTAATGGGGTTCACAACATTTTTAGAGAGGATTGTGTGGATTTTCAATTTTTTTACGGTTCTATTTTTAAAATATGATTGCCATATACAGCAAAGTAAGTCAGAATAGCAACAGCATATCCATCAGAGAGTGTATGTTAAACTACTTTCTAAAATGGTTGGGGATTAAGTGGGATTTGAATGTTTTGATTCTGTTTAATTCAGAATTAAAACAGATTTAAACATTGCACTGAATTAGACATTTGAATTGCTTGCCCTCTGGTCACTCATCTCTAGCATCTGCTCACTCATCTCTAAACTCACAAAGTTATGCTAAGGAAGGGAAACAGTGCATGTGGAAATACTATAAAATACACAACATATAAATGATACTTGTGAAAATCAATAGCATTTGAAGAATTCATTTTAAATTAGAAATAGCATAACAAAAAAGGAAACTACTGTATCATACAACAAACAAAAATGAAATGAAATATGGTATCTAAATATTTATTGATAAATATATTCCCATAGAAGTTATTTTCCAATCTATGTTTTCTTTTCTTTTCTTTCTTTTTTTTGTCGGTCGTGGGGCTTGAACTCTGGGCTTGGGCACTGTCCCTCAGCTCTTCAGCTCAAGGCAAGCGCTCTACAACCTGAGCTACAGCACCACTTCCGGTTTTCTGGTGGTTTATTCGAGATAAGAGTTTCACGGACTCTCTTGCCTGGGCTGGCTTTGAACTGTGATCCTCAGATCTCAGCCTCCTGAGTAGCTAGGATTACAGGCATGATCCACCGGCACCTGGCTTGTTTTCTTTTATATATGTAAATAACTTATTGTTAAATTAGTGTACTTTTGTTATATATAACTATATTGTTAAATATAACTATAGATGGTTATATATATATATATATTTACTTATATATATGTATAAAATGAAGCAAAGCCACAACCCATCATCCAATAACACAAAACCCACTATTAATCTGACTTTGACAACACTGATCCTTTGCTTCTTTGAAAATACACATGAAAACTGCAAACTCTAGAATAAGACTGCTTTGTGTTGAATACCTGGCTGTTCCACTTCCTAGCTGAGTGGTCTTGGGAAGGTTGCTGACCACTTTTCAGCCTGGACTTCCTCTTCTTATAAACTTATATTGCAATAATTCTTAGTTCATATGACCTGACATCCAATAAGTGTTCAGGAAACATTACTGTTCATTATTTCTTTGGCTGATAAGCCTTAAGTGTTTTTAAAATTAGGCACATTTCTTTATCTAGAGATTAATTAGCTCCTATAGCATGTTATGAAGTTTCTGAAGTCATTCAACTAAACCCCTAAAGTAAGCTTTGGAGTAAAGGCTAAAATGCTATGTAACTTTTCTTTCCAAATTGTAGATTTAAGCTAAATCATGTTGGTCAAATGCCATATGTGCCTTCAAACTTGAAGATTTAAATCAGGAGGACAAAAGCCTAAAGTTTCCTGAGGCCAGAAAGTTATTGTAAATATGTAAAGGGAGGCCCATTAGAATATGAGACTAAAATCAGAGAAAAGGACAAGATCAGGAAAGGAAATCTAAGTTTAATTTGACAGGAGATTGCCAACTGCACCCTTAAAAATATTTTTCTCACTTCAGGACTTTCCTGAACTATTTCTTTAACATTTTGAAATGTGCTATCATTGTGATATAGAAAACATTTACTGGAATCTAACTTGTTTCATTTTCAAGCAAATGAAATTTGGTGTGACAAAATTTGTTTGACTAATCCTTCATTGGTAGAGATTTAATATCACGTTCGCATTTTCTCCATTATAAAAAAAGGTCACCAAAAAAATGTTCCTATACACATGAGGGAGTATTCGTGAGAAAGTACTATGATAGATTTCTGGTGAAATTACTGTTCAAGACGTTTTTTTCATTAATAGATAAAAGTTGTATCTTTAAAATAGAAAGAAACATTAAAATTATTTAAAAATGCTTTTCTATCCCAAAAGTGCTTAGGAAGTCACAGATGATTAATGAATTAAATGATTAAAAAATGATTAAAAAAATGAATTAAGTTAAAGATTAACCACGTATGTTACTAACTTATACACTTTAACTCACCCTCACTCTTTCCTATTTTTATAGAATTTTTTCCTAAGAGTCAAACTGTTGCAGGAGCTTACCTGTCCATATAAAATATGCAGATTTTTCTGGTTCTCATAGAAAATGTTGTAGGTCTTCAATAAAGTATTGAGTTGTTCCCTAAAACAAAACCAAAACAAGAAACAAAAAATCACATCCAGTTATAATCACTCTGAGCCATTTTAACAGTAAAAGGCAATAATACTTTCATTTCATAAAGGTATGATAGGGTGTTAAAAATTGAAGTATTTTTAGGACATTGACAAATATTGCAGACGCCAATTATAACCAGAGAAGGTAAGATAACTCAGGGTAAGAGTGTAGTCTTAAGAGGCAGCCATTAAGCAAATTTGGGTTCCTGGGTTTTGTTGTTTTAGCACATTTCACCAATCTAAATGAAGCACCTCCTTTGTCTCCAGGCACTGGTGGCTCAGACCTGTAATCATAGCTACATAAGGAGGCTGACCTCTGAAGATGGTGATTCGAAGATTTGTGATTCTAGCCCCAGCAGAAAAATCCCCGAGATTCATAGGTCCAATTAAACAGCAAAAAGCCAGAAGTGAAGCTGTGGCTCAAGTGGTACAGTGCCAGCCTTGGAAAGGACGGGAGCACCTATTTTGTATTAACAGTGCTTCCTACTGGGGTTCCAGCAGTTAGGGAATGGTTGTAGGGAATGGCTGCTGCTCCTGAAGTATGTTTCCCTTTGTGGGTTCTGGCAGAGAAGCACTGGTTCCTGCCACACCTTTATCCTTTCTTCTGTGTCCGAAGATGTTATTTTTACCCATCTGGATTATTACAAAGACGTCCTAAGAATATGTGGTGTATTCTTTACACTAGAAACTTGTTTTCTTTGGTCAGTTGTGGGGCTTGAAGTCTGGGCTTGGGCACTGTCCCTGAGCAATTCAGCTTAAGGTGAATGCTCTACCATTTGAGCCACAGCACCATTTCTGGTTTTCTGGTGGTTAATTGGAGATAAGAGTCTCATAGACTTTCCTGCCCAGCTGGCTTTGAACTGCGATCCTCAGATCTCAGCCTCCTGAGTAGATAGGATTAAAGGCATGAGCCACCAATGCCCAGCATAGAAACTCTTTTAATGTAAACCTTAAAAATCACTTTCCTGTTTGTCAAAACTTTGGAATGTCTTCCCATTATTTGGAATAAAAGCCAATGTTCTTACAATGACTTCAAAGGCTGGGCTGGTCTTCTATCACATCTTTCATCTCCTTCTCTATGTCTGTCCTTTCCTTAGTACCTTCAGCCTTTGGCCTCCATGACATGCCTTGAACATTCCTGGAACACACTCACCCTTGAACTTCCTGACCGCTCCCTCATCATCACCTGCCAGGTGATTCACTGCATTTATTTCATTGAAACCACCTTCTCAGAGACTTTCTTTAGTTTTTATTATGGCTGTCGCGGTTTGTTTTGTTGACTTGTTTAGAGCCTTCTTATGTCACTCAAGGTGGCCTGAAACTTGCTATGTAGTGCAGGTTGGTCTCAAATAATCCTCTAGCCTCAGCCTCCAAAGTGTGTGTTGGTACTATGGGGGTGTACTACCAGGTGGGCCTAGTTTCAAGAAATTTTTCTTGAGCACTGAATCTAAAAGTGCATGCTCCCAATATTTCAGATCCTGTTTTCTTCCCCTACCCCTACGACATCATCTAACCTTCGATATGATTTCCTAATCTAACTCTCATGCCATCTCATTTAAAGGCAGAGCATTGGTAGGTTGTGTCTGATAAGAGTTTTTGACACATAATAAGGACCAACAATTTTCTAAATGAAATTATCCTAATAAGCTCTTCCCAAAAACCAAACAAACCAAAAGAAAAAAAATGGGAAAGAATTTGTGTGTGTGTGTGTGTGTGTGTGTGTGTGTGTGTGTGTGTGTGTGTGTGTGTGTGTGTGTGTGTGTGTGTGTGTGTGTGTGTGTGTGTGTGTGTGTGTGTGTATGTTGGTATAGGGTCTTGAAATCAGGGCCTGGGCTCTGTCCCTGAGCTTTTTTCTCTACCACTTTGAGCTACAGCTCCATTTCCAGCTTTTTGATGATTAATTGGAGATAAGGGTCTTACAGACTTTCCTGCCCTTGCTGGCTTTGAACTGAAATCCTCAGATCTCAACCACTTGAGAAGTTAGGATTATAGGTGTGAGCCACTGGAACTATTTTATAAATTATATATTATATAAATGACATGAAAGTCCAAGTATTTCCATAGCAAAGTTTCCTGGACCCTCAACTATCTGTGTCCTTTTCACAAGAATATTGGCTCTCTGAGGATAGAGCAGGAAGTCAGGTTCTCAGTGCAAAGAGCATAAACTAGCTCATAGAATGCTCTTGTAACAAGACTGAATATTGAAAGGCAAAGTTGATATATCGTGATTTGTTTCATCTTTTGTTTTTTTTTGTACCAGTCCTGGGCCTTGAATTCTGGGCCTGGGTGCTATCTCTAAGCAACTTTTGCTCAGGGCTAGCACTCTACCATTTTAAGCCACAGCACTACTCCTGGTTTGCTGGTAGTTGTTGGAGGTAAGAGTCTCAGGAAGTTTTCTGCCAGGTCTTGTTTTGAATTGTGACCTTCAGGTCCCAGCCTCTGGAGTAGCTAGGATTATAAGCATGAGCCACTGGCACTTAGCTTGATTTTTTCCATGTTTTAAATCATTCACTTGCAATTTTTAACATGTACATTTCCAATGACCAATTACTATACAAATGCCACACAAAAATATTCTATAGAAGTTTTCCATTTTACTGGTCCATTTCCTACATGGGTTAATTATTAATGCATAGTTACCTTCTACAAAGTATTCAGCATACTGATCTTATTTCCCTTGCCGTCATTATTTGTGGGAAGCCTTTATCAAAATTATACTTCTGGCAGCATACCAAAAGCTCTCGTTTGTATAGCTCTTGTTATTTAGTGCCAAACACTCCACATGGAAATTTCAGTTTCACTTGAGATACAACTCTTGATATGCTGGGCTGTGACAATTGTTGAAAGCAAATGAAGCTTTATATAATCTTATTCCCTCAGCTTCTGATAAAATCACACTATACAATAGAGCACAAGTAACTTTCAACATATTTAGTCCAGAACAACTCTTAGTTGGAAAATGTCTCTGTATTTGAACAACAAAAAATTTTTTTTCACTGTAAACAAGTTATCAAATGAGCCAGGGAGTTAGGTAAATTATGGTCCTGGAATACTTGTTTTTGTAAATAAAGTTTTATTGAAATCTACTAATACTAAATTGCTTGCTATCTATGGCTGTCTTCCTGCTATAACTGTAGAGCTGAGTGGTTGTGACAGCAGCTATATGGTACAGAAAGACTAAAATATTAAAAACTGGCACGTAACAGAGAAAAGCTACCAATCTGTACTCTATCATCCAGGGTAAGTGGAAACTCCTTCAGTCTTCCATACTGTTCTCAGGAACAGGATCTTTCTGACTGAGTATTATGTCACCTTGATGGAGTTTGGAATATGAAAGAGTACAGCCCAGTAAACTGAAGTAGAAAAATAAAATTAGCTCAGTTAATGGTGTAAGAGAAAGTGAAGAATCAGAAAATCTAGAAGTTGTGTGAATGACTACAGCAATGGTGAATGCATTCTGCAAGTGTCTTTCAGGGTCTTTTGAAGATGATTAATTTATGTACTCAATGAGAAAAAAATCAATCTAATATAGTAGTGAAATAAAATGGTAACCTATAACATCCTGACTTGACAGCTTGACAATTAGAGGCACAAGATGCTAAAGGAATATTGTCCAACTGGCCATCTGGGTCTGCTGACTAATTCAAATGATTTCTGCTTACAAAAGGCCTGCTTGGAAGGTCATTTTTTCATGCACACCAGAGTCACTATGTGAGCATAGTCCAGAATCCTCACTGATACATGGAAGGAGCTTTAAGAAACAAATGCTACCTATGGCAAACCTTGGCATTTAATAACTAAACCAAGTAAGTATGAACTGCTTACCAGGGAAGAGAAACCACATTATCAAGGTAATGCTGCTATTTCTGTGCTCTGTGGGAAAAAAATCAGAGACTTGTGATTCTAAGAGTATAATATGTAAAATGGGGAAAGGGGAGTAAAGAGCACCATGAACTAGCTTGAGAAATTTTGAGTTCACTCTGTAGGTTATGGGCAGGTTATGGACCAGGTGCTCTTAAGACCCAGTAGGTAAAGAACCAAAGATGGATTTCAGCACTAGGCAAGTGAGTGGGATCACTGCAATAGTCTTGGGTGAGACTAGTGTCTGACGGAAAGAAGATTGCATGTCACATATATGTGGAAGGGTCTCAAAATCTACAGGTATTTACAGTATGGAAAAATATGGAAATAGGAGATGGAAAGTCCTAGTAAAATACTTCCTGGTCTGGAAAGGAAACATTGAATATACACTGTGAAGGTGACATCTGAACACTGGCAGTGCATGAAGAAAGTCCTGGTAGTTTCTGATGGAAACTCAGAATTCTCCATCATAGTCTCCTGAAAATAGCTAACCAGGACAAGACTCTTGGATAACAGAGGTGGTGGCAGTGGCAGTTGTGGTTGGGGAGGATACAGAGGAGAGTCCAGTGTGCCTTTTGTTTGAGGCCGCATCTTGGCCTTAATGAGTAATAGAAGATGCAGAGTTAATAGGAAAATGTTTAGGTGTACTTTGTACTTTGTGGCCTGAGTTGCAACTGCTCAGCAGATGGGAATTACTCACATTCTGACCTTTACCATGGATAATGAATTTAGCAAGAAATCAGTTCCTCTACCTTATCAGGCTGTTTAGCTGGCCAGAAAGAAAACACTTTTATTGGATTTTATAATACCATAATGAACATAGGCATGGTACAGGATATGGGTGGAAGTGAATTATGCCTTATAGCTACATGGATGTCAAATATTTGTTATGAGTGTTCCCTTTTGTTTTATAATTGTTAGCATCATTAAGTGAATATCCAACTTCTTCCCTGGAAAACAAAGAAGTCTGTCTCATTCTTAATCTTACAACTTGGACCCAATGTGGGCAAACCACAGATATTGTCACATGCTGTACTCGAACACTAACTGCATAGACTGCTGCGTGACACCACAATGCTTCAAGGGAATAAAACCCAACAGCCTCCAAGGGCACCTTGGGCCCTTGGTAACACAAGTGGCCACATTTCGTGAACTTGTGTTTCTGCTGTCTCCTGGAAATTTGTTGGAAAGGTGTCATGGTTCAAGTCAGGCAGCCATTGGCCTACACCTTCACAGCAGCATTAGGCACAGCTCTATGGCATGTGGGACCATATTGAAGAGTGAGGACCTAAGACATTTAAGAGAAGAGTCTCTAGGTGAGAGGAGAAATAAAAGCACCAGTTTTCTTGTCCATTTAGTTTCCTTTCCCTCACTGATTTTGTTCATTGTGTTACATTTTAGTGAGAAAGCTTCATGTGTTAGGTTCAAAAAGTTGAAAACTTTCTGTACATGTATTTAAAAAAAATAAAACAACTGCATTAAACCTGTAAAGGTAACACACTGAATTATTTGCTGAGATTAAGTTTTTATTTTCATTGGATAGATTGTGCACTTTTCAAAGTACAAGAATATTTGGATTATGCTCATATTTTTCCCATAGCATCCATAAAACACAGCACAAATTACTGTCTGATTTTTGAAAAGGAGGAATTGGGAACGATGAGGATGACAGACAAGAATACACGATGAGAGGCTGATGGAACAGATGACTCTGATCAAGATGCTTTGTATGCACAAATGAACATGTTAAATTGAACCCCCCTTGCGTAACTGTTTGAAGATAATAATAATAATAATAATAATAAAGATAGAAAAAAGACTTAATGTTACTCTATTTGTCAAGATGAGCTCCCCATTACTGATGCTGACAAGTACTGGCAGAGTTCTCTTAACCCACTTTATCCTTCACTTATTGTCCACTTGAATCCTGGAATTAAAATTGTAAAGGTCAGTGGGCCTCTCTTCCATAAACTGCCACCATGCCAAGTCTTCTTGCCCTGGGTTTCATCTCCTGGCTCCAATGGTGAAGAAAGAATGCTGTTCAACCTGGGCACAGAGGCTGCCCTCAGCTTAGTAAAGTAGGTTATTCACATTTCCATTGCAAATGAGGGGATTGGGTTTCCAGGTCTGAAAGCTGAGAATCTGGGGGTGACAGGGGGACTCTCTGGACTGTTGTGAAAATGCTAGTCCTCTATTATCAAGGAACCCTACAATTGGTCTAACTGTCCTGACTTCAAAGTCCTCAGAAGGGGCCCTCACTCCAAAGGACACCTTTTTTAAAGAGGAAAAACGTTGAACCTTGCTAGCAGCTTTTTGAGTATTATTTATTAAGGGTAGTGCTAATACTTCTAAAGCAGAAGCGTGGTTCATTTCTAATAGATGGCCTTACTCTTTGTCTGAAGCAGGGACTCTCTCTATAGCCCAGGAGGGCCTCAAACTCACAATTTTCTAGTCTGTGCTTACCTACAAGGATTACGAGTATGTGCCACTATACTTGATCCTAAACATCTTGGGGATCCCTTTATAAGAATATATTGATATTTTAGACTCTAGCATGTTCTTTAACTTTAAAAGAGGGAGGTACTACCTATTGCTTTTCCTGCTATGTTTCGCTTCTAAGTTAAAAAAGAAAATTAAACAAACAGCGTGCTATTTCCATTGGCAGCTATAATGAGCGGCTGCCGTATCAGGCGTCATTCTCTGTCACTGCAAGCAGCTGAATTCCTGGGCAGCACATGCAGTTGGCAGACAGGAAAGAAAGCAAGAAAGGACTGAGCTCTTTCCTTTCCTCTCCTGGCCTGGGACTCACAGAAGCAGGTCTGTGTCTCAACTTTGACACTGTTCACAAGCCAGCACCGTTTCAAGTGTTGATTCTAATCCAATGTTGAGATTTGAAACTTCTTAACAAATGGAAGTTGACTTCTCAGTGTAACTGATTTTTTTTGGGGGGGGGAATAAATTGAGAAACATTTAATAGTTAAGAAAAGTCTGCTGAAAAACTCCAGAAACATGTATTGCATATTGGCCATACATGTGGAGAAAAGTGGTTCTCAAACATGAACATCAGAAACTTCCAAACAGATGATTGAAACACACACTGTTGGGTAGTATCCTTTAAGTTTCTTATTGAGTAGGTCTGTGGTGGGTGCTGAGAATTTACAACTTCCTAGGGCCCACCAGGCTTTGAGATTCTCTCTGTGACATTTTAAGGGGCTTGGGAGTGGAAGGGATGTTTTTCTTTCAAGAGAGCAGAAGCCTTTTGTTACTGTTGTATTGTAAAAAAGATGAAATATGTGGCCAATTCAAATTAGAACTACAATGATTACTCAATCTAAAAATTTGATGTTACATTAAAAAGTAGAGAAGTACTTAGTCAATAAAGGTTGAGGATCTTTTCTCTGTCAAGGGCCATTTGGATATTTATAACATCATTTGAGAGCCATATAAAATTACCAGCTTAAAACTTAGCCTTCCATATTTAGTCATACATTTAATTAACTAGAACTGCTTCTCTTTGGTGATGTTAGCTGGTATGATGTTTATGTTGGCATGAAAAAAGCTCCTAGAATTTCCAGTCCTGCCTGTGTTTGCCCTTGGCAAGATCAGACTAAATGATTCTGTGGGCCTTCCATAAAAGAGCCATAGCCCATGGGCCCTTTCCCACCCCGTTAGATAAGTACCCTGCCTCTGCTTTGAAGGTAGTATCTCAGGATGGCATAGATGAAGTCATATTAATGTCTCCACTGAGTTCTTCAAGGTTGGTCATTGGCATACTCATTCCTGTTCCATCCCTTATCGAGCCATTATCATCAAACCGAGGACATAATTGATAAAGAGGGAACATCAAGATTCTGCCATGATGAGACTTACTTTCCAGGATAGGGTAAGGAAACAAAACAAACGGTTTAAAAAAAGAAAGAAGAAAATGTATATGGATGAATAAGTTTTATGAACATAATAAAATAAGATTGTGCAATACAGTACTTAAGAGGAAGAGGGTAGGCAGGCAGTCTGGAATGTTAAACTGACACCTCAAAAATAGGAAGGTGCCAATCATAGAGAGTCAAAGAGAGTTTCCAGGCAGATGATGCAAACCTCATCCAATGTATGCAAGTCTCGGCATGGAATGTTTGAAGGAGAGAGAGAGAAAAAGAAAAAGTGGTTCCAAATGAGTTATAAAGTCATTTACACCCTAGATATTATGGGATGGTGTCTGCATCTTATTCTGAGTGCTACAGAAAACTTTCTAAGGGTTTAGATGACAGGAATTGTGTTCAAGAGAGCCATTCTGGCTGCTCAGGGGGAATGGACGGTACGGGCAGGGAACAGAAGCACAACAGCTCTGACTGGATGTTTAAAAGTGGTTAGATGTGGAACTGGGCGCTGGCAGCTCAAACTTGTAATCTTAGCTACTCAGGAGGTTGAGATCTGAGGATCATGGTTTGAAGTCAGCCTGAGAAGGAAAGTCTGTGAGACTTATTTCCAATTAACCACACAAAAAAGCCAAAAGTGGAGCTGTGGCTCAAGTGGTAGAGCATCAGCCTTTTAAGTGCAAAAGCTAAGGTTCTGAGTTCAAGTCCCTGTACTGAGGGTGGTTGCGTGCACATACACACACACACACATATACACACACACATACACACACACACACAACACACACACACAACACACACACATACACACAGGCTAGATTTGGAAGTGATTTGATTATGTGCTGTGAGGTTGGACATAGAAATGAGAGAATGGAGTGATCAGGCTATTATCTAGCTCTTCCTTGAGGCTTGCTTCCTGTTCACTCCTGGTTTGCTCAAACACATCATGTTTTTCCAAGACAAACAGTATAGATTTTTTTAAAGACCTGTTGAAAAATAAACTTAGGTGTGCCCCATATCACCAGGTGTCAGTGGAGCAGATGCAAGTTTGCTGTACAATACAGCATTCCTGTGAACAGCAGAAACTGCGCGTGTGGGCCAAGACTACCTTGCCTTCACAGCTGATGCCTTGAGTTCCCTTAGGGGGAGTCTATTTGATGAATTCCTTCATTTATTTACTAATAGGCCTTCCAGCTCACTGATAGGGGCAAGAACAAAACAAAAACCTTTTCACTAATGCCATTATTGGAGGGTGTGAAACACAGCAGGTAGCCAGTGAGTTTCAGTGCCATCTGCGTGAGCTGGAGCTAAAGACCAGCTTTCCCAATACACAGTCTCTCGCGTCCATCTTGCTTTGAAAGCCTGCTGAGATGCTACCATGCCTGTGACCCCTGATTTGCCTTACTTTTGACAAAAAAATGTTCACATTATTAAGGAGCTTTGTTCTATTCTCAGTTCCCATCATCTGTGGCCCACACTATACAAAAAGAATATTGAACATGTCTAATCATATCATCTGCTTTGCTTGACACCTTTAAATGTCTTTCCATTGCTTTTGGAATAAAAATAAAACTTCCAAATCCTTATCATGGCATGTAACGTTGTCCCTTGCCTGTCTTCCTCTTTTGTTTCCTCTCAATAGACGCTTCCCTGTACCTCATCTTCCCGCAGCACTGTGCTTTCTCACCCTGGCCTATGAACCTTGTCCCCATTCACATCTCATTTCTAGAGAAACCTTCCTGGGTCTATACTTTTCTTGGAAGCAGGTTCCTTTCCTCTGGAACATTTACCTCAGTTTGTCTTAGGCCTTTGCACCCATGGTTCTCAAAAGTGGGACCCACAGGCCAGCAGCATGTACACCACCTGGAAACTGATAGGCAAAGGACCTACCCCTCCTCAGACCTTCTGACACAGAAACCCTAAAAATGTGCCCAGTGCTCTTCACTTTAAACACAAACCGTCCAGGTGATTCTGTTAGAGGATTAAAGTTAAGATTGGGAGTTTTAAACTCAAACTCTGCTTAGAGTAGGATCCTTGCCTGATTTGGCTTAACAGTGAATATTTGAGATCTTTTCTATTATAGCTTCTGGCTCATAGCATGTTCTTAATTTGGGAATTAAAATACAGGAAGTAGAACCATGATTTATTCTTGGGTTAGGGGTAGAAGAGATCTTTCTTTCACTAGTGTAGCTAACATATCCAGAAATCCAAGAATAATCTACAAATGTGGTATACTTCCGGAGTCTTTGAATTTTGAATTCATTAGACTTTCTAAGGAAATATCTTCGGTAGGTTGGGGAAAGGCCTTATTGTTTTTAAGCTGACTTAAGTAACAAACTGTACAGTAAATTTTATCGGAAATAACAGATTATTTTAATATCAATATGTTAAATGATTATGATAATATCTACTTGTGGGAAAAATATAGGATATTTTCCAATAAATATCCTTTTTTTCAAATATCTGAGGGTGATATCATTGACTTTTTTGTGACATAGTAACGTGTGTCATGCAGCTTTTTATAATAATTTCTCTTAGTTTTACTGGACTATCAGACATAAATAATGTGATTTCTGAAAAATAATCTCTAACATAGGAAAAAGTTCTAACACTTAAAAGAAGTGGTTCTAAGCAGGTGTTTCAAACTCTTCTCCTCTGGCTTCCTTTAAGCTCTTTTTAAAAAAGTTATTATAAAAGTGATTTACAAAGGGATTACAGTTACGTAAGTCAGGTAAATAGTACATTTCTTTTTGAACAGTGTTACCCCTTCACTCACTTTCAACCAGTTTTACCCTTCTGCCACCCCCTGCCACCAAACACAGTATCAAGTGATATCACTGCTGCATATTTTCACCCTTTGTCCCGCCATTCCTGTGCCCCCCTAAACCTCCCCCAAACAAATAAATGTGCAAGCAAAAGGTACAGAAAACTAAAACAGCAACAAAGGAGAAAACAAACCTCACGTCCATTTCTTGGAGTTCATTTAGATGAATATCCTATGAACATATGCACATAGCTATTGATGAATAAGAATGTATGTCAGAGAAGATTTGTCTATCCTTTGTTAAGACAAATTGTACTGCCTAGAGGAGAGCCATCGTGTTTTGGTGTGAACCTACCTTCAGGATTAATTGAGGACTCAGTGTTTGCTCTTGTTCCTTTGATCAGGGGAAGACCCTGGACTCAGAGCCTGGATAAACACTGCCCCCTGGCTCTATTGATCAGGTAGTAGGCCTCTCTGAAACACTGGCTCTTTGTGTTTAATTTGTGTTTAGTGGTGCAAGTGGCTGGTTCTTTTGTTTCAATGAAGGTGCTGGCCAATACAGTTCAGAGGAAGAATTATCTGGAATATAAACACTTTTTGCTAAAATTTATTATGTCATACCAATTAAATGTATTTACCGAAGACAAGAATATACATGTGTCTTTGGACTGCTATTAGAGAAGTCACAGCCTGAAAAGGTTTGTATCAGGTGCCTAAGTAGCAGAAAACTTGTAATAGGTTCTGGAGAGTGAAATTTGAACTGCAAATTAAATGGAACTTGAACTTCTTTATGCATTTTGTTTTTTTAAATACAGGGCTGGCACTTACTCACCTCTAAAGTGTCCTGATTTCATCCTGCAGGATGAAATGAAAGCACTTTGAAGGCAACCACACAGAACTAATTCTTACCATGCAAAGCAGCAGAGCAGCAATGCCTCCAGGCAATAAACCAGAAACCAAATCCTTACTCATCTGAGCATAATCTTTGCCCACACCTTTTGGCCAGGAAGTTTCTAATCTCTGAGAATTCCCATCCTCTGGTGCCATTAGGATCAGCACCTCTTGTACTGATCATATGAATTCTTATGGACTGTGCTGAAACCAAATGATCAATTACATAGATTCTCTTCATGTGAATCTCTATTGTTTTTGTGACTTTATGTATAGGGAAATTAAAATCTCTTCATAATTGATTATTTGTCTTGTTTGTTTTGCTGGCTACTGAAGGCAGGGGTCTGAAAGTCTACTTAAGTGAACAAGTGGGATATATTTTCCACATTTGTGGTCTGTTGGATATAATCTTGGCCAGTGGTATTGTTATAATTTCTGGTAACAGTTTTGTAAAGATTGGCCCTGGTTCCAGGAATTTTGTTTCTACTAAGAGGTCTCAAGTTCTCACAACTTTAATTCTTTCTTCCTCTAGGCAGTTCTCAGAAGTTAATATGTTTCAAAATCATCTGATTAGAGCCCAGGGTCTGTACTGCTAACAAAATTATGATTCAGGATCAGGAAATGACATATTGAGAAATTCTATCTTGTAGTCTGGTGCTTGTGGAATTATGCTGTTACAATATTTTACTTCATCATTTAGAGCTCTAAGTAACACTTAGATACCAGGGTCTAAAAGAGGTTCTGGATTATAGGTGTTAATTTTAAAGAAAATGAATGCATTCTGACTGAAGATCATTGCCCTGTTGCTCAAGTAATTATTCACGGACCTTTTTCATAATTTAAGTCAGTTACAAGAATTATCTGTTGCCAATTTTTCAATTGACATAATTTAAATATATTTTATTCTAAGCAATAATACTTATGATATCAAAGATTGCGTGTGCTAGTTTTATTTTCTTAATACTTTTCACAAATGTTCAAATAAAAACATAATCACCAATATGTCACTTAAAAAAGTGAAATTATCACGTATACCAAAATCATTTTGTTGTCCCAATTTGGGAAGCAGAATGCAAAAGTGGCTTAAGTATTACCCTTAAAGGGTATACAGCCTACCAAGATTATAGAGCATCCATGTATGAAATAATGGAGAAAGGCTAGGAGGTCTTTGAACTTTTCCAGAAAACTAATTTGTAGCAATAAAATTACATTCATCTAGGCACTTTGACTCAGGGCCACTTTTGTGAACCAGTCTTGTGTATTTAATCATTGGCACCATCTTGTAGGCTAGAGTTAAAAGAATGTCTACAGAGCGACATTTCTATAGCATAGAATGATAGTGCATCCTTCAAATCATTTCAGAAAAAAATTGTTTAGTCAGATGGAGAAACATTTCTAATATATTACATATAACATATTATATTTGAATAATTACATATAATATATCTGTAAACATAAGCCACAGTGTGATCACAGCTTTGTAAAATGAAATCTTTGCAAGGTAAGGAATATGTGAAAAATTAAACAATGTATTATTTTTCCTAAGAGTATTTTTTGTTTTTGGTGACTAGAACATAGTAAAGAACATCCACACTTGGACGAGGGAGATGAACAAGATTCCCAAATTCAGAAGAGTGAAGAGCAGCAAAGAGGCTGCCCATCCCATCTGTCTTGGGTGTTTTCAGGGGAGAGAGGAACCTGTACATGGAGATGCCATTGAGTCCCACTAGGTAGTTAGAGATCGCCACTGGGGATATATGGTGCATGAATAGAGTGGATTCCAATAGAAGGTCTAAAGAACTAAGTAATGAAATCCTTGGCTTCCTTGGGAATCAGAAGACAAGTGACCTAGCTGAAATAGACTAAGGAGACAGGGCTGTGACGAACAATCCCAGAAGAAGTGCAGTAATGTCCTTGATGGATAAAACAAGAATCATATCTTTGTGAGCTGAACTGAATGAATCAAGCAGAGCTGAGAAACAGAAAAGTAAGCACACAATTCCGTACATTTCCCTGTAATGTGCTGTACTGTCTCTTTGCCAAACCCAGTGTATTAAATGTGTTTTGCTGGTTGGTTACACTTTAAGGGTACTGAAGGTACACATGACAGAGAACACTGGAGTAGACTGTTATCTTTCAAGACACTTCTCCTCCTGTAATTGTCTTTAAGAAGAGGCAAATGTAGTAAACAAAACAAAAAACAAAAAAACAAAAAACACCTCTTACCTTTCCCAGCTCCTTTCTGCCCCTGTCTTTTAATTTTGTATGGATGTTACTTTCACCAGCCTTCAACATCACTCATCTGTGTATAATGTATTTTTAAATTCTCAGTATTTCATTTTGACTTCCATAGTCTCATCTTTTCTCCTCCTCCTCTTCCTCCTCCTCCTTCTCCTCCTCCTTTTTCTCCTCCTCCTCCACTTCTTCTTCTTCTTCTCCCACTCCTCCTCCTCCTCCTCCTCCTCCTTCTTCTTTTAGTTGGTCAGGGGGATTGAACTCAGAGCCTGGGCACTGTCTCTGAGCTTTTTTGCTTTTCCACTTTGAGCCACAGAACCGCTTCTGGTTTCCTAGCAGTTAGTTGGAGATATGTTTTATGGGCTTTCCTGCTTGGGCTGGCTTTGAACTGCAATCCTTAGATCTCAGCCTCCTGAGTAGCTAGGACTACAGGTGAGCCACCAGTGCCAGCTAACTTTTCACTTCTTATATTCCATTAACACCTCAGTTTTCTTGATCTTTCAAAGTGGTATTTTGTATCTACACATTTCCTTCTATAATTTCTTTTCCTCCTGTCCAGTTTCCACATCCATTCTCCTCACTTTCCACCCAATATATTTATACCTTGCTTTGTACCTCTTGTTTCTGCCTTTCCCTATTTCATTTCAGTCTTTTCTCACCTTAACGCTTGCTTCAATTACACTTATTCTTTGATGAGTTTGTTCATTCTCAGACATTGCATGTCCAGGACTGAATTCCCAATCTCCTAAACACCAAACATATCCTTCATATACTCTTCATAATAGAAAAAAAGATTTACTCCATTCATTTAGATCAATATTAGAATTTTCCTTGATTAGTTTTGTCTTTCACACCTCACATCAAATCCTTCAAGAAATCCCATTGTCTCTTCCTTTAAATATAGCCTGCTTTTTGGTATCTGTGGGCTCAGAACTCATACAGATAGCAAAGTCTGCAGACACTCAAGTCTTTCCAAAAAAGTGACATAGTATTTGCATGTAGCTAAGTAAACATTGTGTTGTCTCTAGATTACCTATAATGCAGAATATGATGTAAATATTGTGAAAATAGTTATAACACTGTGTTGCTTAGCGAATGACATCAAAGGAAAAGATCTGAATATGATTAGTATTCGACGTGTTTCTAATATACAGATGCGGAGCACATGAATCAAGTAAACTTGGAAATGAGGATTAACTAAATTTAGGACATACTTTGTTTTTTTCTATCTCACTGCCTCCATCCTTTCTACTGAAGCCATCAGTTCCATTGTAACTTTATGCCTCTATTCTTGTCCCTTTTTGATATGTTTCTAAGAGAGTGGCCAACTAATGTTGTCATTCATATGTCCAACATCTTTCCATGACTTTGCCCTATCTTATGTAATAGGAAAAGCTGAGTCTCAAAATGACTGATGAAACCCTACATATTTTGGTGCCATTTTCTCTTAACCTCATGTTCTTTCTCCTATCTTTCCACTTCAGTTTCTCTTTTCCACTGGCTTGCTCAACACAGACAGATGTGCACCAACCTCAGGCTGTTGACTTGCTGTCAATGCTCATAGCCACAGGACTGCAGGGTTCTCCTGAATGACTGTCTCTTCACCAACACCTTCCCTACACATCTTATATTAAACCTGGATCAAACCTTTCCTTCTCTACCTACACTATTATTTACTCTCTTTCCTCTTCCTATCTTATCTTTCAGCATTTATCTTTCATATGGATGTGTCTTCCCCCTGCTATAGGGTGTAATCCCAAGAAATGAAGGGATTTCTTGGGTTCATGATTGAATGCTCAAGCTTCAGGGCAGTACCTACGCATAGCAACAGACAGGAAGTGTATGAAAAAGGAATAAAGAATCTTCTATTTTAAGCCCATTTATCATTATTTTATTAGAGCATATTAAAATTAATTGTATTAACTGGAGGATTTCATTATGGAGTTTCCATACACATATATAAATTACTTTGTTCATACTCACCTTTCTATTCGTCTTTAAGGCCCATTTTGGTGTCATCTTTCTATCCTTGTATTTCATCCTGATCCTCCACTTGTGGCTTTAATTCATGTTTGACTATGTTTGTTGCCCTATGTGTTCCTAATGTCTAACCTGGTTTCTTTTTATCAGTTGGCTTTATTTCCATTCTCATCCATAAGACTCAGGTCATGTTCTAGTGCCATTACATTCTTTAGTATTTGATCTGTCCCTTCCGCTGTCAATATTCTAGTGTAACCAGGTTCAATTCTTACCTTTTAATTTCATTTTTTCGAGTATTAGGGTTTGAACTTAGGACCTTGTACTTGGTAGGCAGGTGCTCTGTCACTTGAGCCATGCTCAAGTTATGTTTTACTATAGCTATATTTCAGACACAGTCTCTACTTTTGTGTCTGAGACCAGGCTTGGACTGTGAACTTTCTAACTATGCCTCTTGCTTAGTTGGGATCACAAGCATTGTACTGCATCTCTTTTATCAAGGAAGGAATCTTGCTAATGTTTTGCCTAGGTTTGGTTCAACTGCCATCCTGTCCATCTCTACATCCCAAGTAGCTGGGATTACAGGTATGTCCCATAGCACCTAGCCTTTCTCTTCCTTACAATTGATAAACCCTTACACTATTATTTCAAAGTAATAGAAGATTCATTTTTGTATATAAGACAGTATAGATGTTGATTTTACATTACATAACCTACTGTTAAAGAGAAAACTAGTGAAAATGATGTGTGTAATGAAGAACAAGAAATGGAGAGGCCAAGACAGAACATACAATGGCCCATGAGCTAATTCTTTGGATGTGTCATGTATGAGGAACCTTAGATCCTTCACATAATCTTGTTCTTCATAATTGTTTCAACTATTCAAACAGAAGTGTAGCTTTTAATGAAACTGAAGCACTGTTTATGAAATAGGAGCGATTGTTCTATGATAGGGTACGGTTTAGCAGTCTTTAAGAATATACTTTTGCAGTATCTTATCCAGTGTGTCCTCTGGTAGTAATATCTTTGAACTTGTTGATCATATACCATGCTTAGAAACCTTTGCATGGTATCTTCTGTAGGTGATTGGTTAGCAGGATAGCATACAGTGTAGGTATATAGTTACCTGGTTATGAAAGTCCTCTCATTGATGAAGATCCAAGAAGGGTACTGGTGAGCCATCATAGTCATCATTCACCCCTTTACAAGATGGTCTGACGTTCCCCTAAAACATTAGAATAATTATTAATGATTTGCTCATAGGATTTATTCACATACATTGAATATTTTGTGGTGTCTACAGTGTATAAGAATATTCTGGGAAACATGAAGGTGATATTTTATTTGGGAGCAAAGGAAGAAAAATATTTGGTAAATTAATAAAATAAATTACAGGTATAGTAGCTCAAAGTAAGGAAGGACCAAGCAATTTGGTAAATCGGTTTCTGAGACGTGTCTAGAAAAGGTTCTCTCCTGCATGAATTTGTGCAAGAAATCACAGTCCTTCTATTGCAGCAGCTCAACCTTGAGCCAAGTAACCTTGTCCCAGTCACATGAACCCAACTTTGCAATTCCAGGTGGCTTAATTCAAGCTGTGACTGAAAGGGCTGGTTAAGGATGATGCAACTTCTTCAAGTCTCTCTCCTTCAGGACCTGGAAATTTCGGTCAGATCTGAATAATATCCTTCTTTATGAATTCCGAGAAGTAGCATTAGGATGTGATGAGAAATATTAGGTGTAACAATTCTTTTCATTGTTCTATTTTGCAGAAATAAAATATTTAACTACTATTGTTCTAAGCCTATAGAACTGTAGGTAATATAACTAGAATTTTAAAAAGTGGGCTGGAAAGAAAAGTTCAATTTTCTTGGATAAAAGGGTTGGAGAGGGCTGGGAATGTATCTCAGTGGTAGAGTACTTGCCTTGCATGCATGAGGCTCTGGGTTCAATTCTTCTGCACTACATAAGCAGAAAAAGCTAAAAGTGGTGTTGTGGCTCAAGTGGTAGAGTGCTAGCCTTGAGCTGAAGAGCTGAGGGACAGCGCCCAGGCCCCACAACAACAACAACAACAACAAAAGGGTTGGAGAATGGTTACTTTCTTTCTTTGGTCAGTTGTGGGGCTTGAACTCTGGGCTTGGGCACTGTCCCTGTGCTCTTCAGCTCAAGGCAAGCACTCTACCGCTTGAGCCACAGCACCACTTCCGGTTTTCAAGTGGTTTATTGGAGATAAAGAGTCTCATGGACTTTCCTGCCCAGGCTGGCTTTGAACCGTGATCCTTAGATCTCAGACTCCTGGGTAGCTAGGATTACAGGCGTGAGCCACCGGCACCTGGCTCAGTTACTTTCAAATCAAGGTTTTTAATTGGGTAAGATAAGTGAAAGACACTACATACTCTAATTCTATAAGACAACAGAAGGGGGGATGGAAGAAAGGCTATTTTGATATTCTCATAATATCCCTGATGCATCTGTTATTATTCCTAAGAGCACTTGGATAATCTCACCAAGCATCTTCTAACTGGATGCTTGAGTGGACTCTGCTTTTATCATTCTGACCATCATATCACCCTGACTCAAAGGCTCTTAGTACTGCAGGCCCAGATCTGTGTTTCCCGCCCATCCCCACTGCATCTCAGGGAAAATTCTTTAAATATTTGACTTTCTGCTACTGCCATTATTGATTTAAGCCTTATTTCCTTTTCTGCCCTATTGCATGTTTAAAGAATACTGCTCTTCTTTTTACCCAGGAGTGTCATTCTGTGTGCTAGTGCATTGTTGGTAGGGGTCTGCCTCATGAAGAAAACATGTAAGATTTGTTCCAGAAGGTCATGTGGGCAGGTTGAACTGACCAGAGACAGATGCAGAAGGTTCCAGGAGCCCAACACATTCTAGTGATGCTTCCATAACATTTGTTCTGAATGTATGGTTACATGGCCCTTACGCTTTAAAAACTTAAGTTTCTTAAGATTTTTGTCATAATTCTATGACTCTTTCCTGTCTACCCAAGTAGGCACCCAAACTAAGACTTGATCTTGATTCTTTTTTCTCCTCCATCATAAGCAGAGTTGAATCCAAACATAAATCATACTTCTGGAACTTTTAATATATAACTGAATTCAAGACCTAGAGAGTCACCTTGTCCCTCCCAACATGGGGAGACACAACTAAAAGGTGCCATCTTTGAAGCCAGCAGGAAGTTGTCAGCAAAAGCCAAAGGCATCTGGAACTGAAAAACCATCAATAGAAACTTCTTCTGATTATGAAGTAAAATTGACAGTGTTTCCTATGTATTCATAAGAATCAAAGACATCATCATCATCATCATCATCATCATTTTTTTGTGGTTGTGGGGCTTGAACTCAGGACCTGAGTGCTGTCCCTGAGCTCTTTTGTTCAAGGATAGCCCTCTACCATTTTGAGCCACAGCTTCTCTTCTAGTTGTTTTCTGGTGGTTAATAGGAGATAAGCCCAGGCTGGATTTGAATCTCAATCTCAGACTCCTGAGTAGCTAGATCTGAGCCTTCTGAGTAGGTAGGATTACTGGTGTGAACTACCAGTGCTGGAGTAGAGAAATAAATTTTACACAAACTGGGATCTACCCTAAAGTCAATCAAAAGACTGCAGCAGATATGACAAACAGCATTCTTTATTCTCTGACCTTAGGGAGGAATACAGATGAATGGAGTGTAATGGAAGAAAATGAACAGAGAAAGAAAACTTCGTTCACAGGCAACATATAATAATTGGTTAGAAAATAATATTGCCCATACCTAATTTAAAAGTTGGCTACAAAAATATTCAGACAAGAAAAAAATGAAACAAAAAAGAATAAGGAAAAATATTCAGACAGTTTAAACACCAAAAAGATATGAATATGATTTGGTATAAGATACATTGTTGTTAACTGCCAAAGTGAAGCATCAATGTGTGGATTAAAACTGTTTCTTTTCCCAATTGTTTTCCTATTCACATTCACCAAGATCCATAGCAAATAAGTTTAGTAGGAGTTATATTTTATGTATGTGAAGATTTTCTAAATTATAAAGACATGATAGGTCTAATGGTCTGAATTAGTGTTCTCAAAATCTTAAATGGAAGATTAAGTAGAGAGGTCCTGAATGGCAGAGATGAAGAGAGCTTTGGGGGAAAGGATAAAAATACAGGTCTAGAAGTTTTGGTTGCTCAGCTCTTTTGGTGGAATGGATGAACCTGGTTGGAGGAGGAAGATGGTTGCTACAAACATACTTTCTCTGCTTGGCGGGTGACTCATAAGGTCACTACGAGGTCCAGGCAGGAGTTTATTGACTTGGATTATATATAAAATAAGATCAGTTATTTAATAAGTTGGGGTATTTATTTTTCCATTTTACCCAGATGCAATGGAGCTTAAGAGCAGGGAATTTAACAGGTCAGTAATTAAGCCCTGAAGAAATAAACAGAGCTGGAAATACTGGCAGATCTAAAGTAAGGGAGGAAGGGAGAGACCCAGCAAGGTAGGATCGCTCTGAGCATGCAGATAGGATCTGCAGCCTTTAGAGACAGCAAGACCTCACCCAAATGTGGACAATGCTGGGACCTGGGGGAAAATGGAATACCAATAGTTGACTTCCACCAGCTCTGTAATCTTGTTTAAATGCAGGTTGGTCTGGATTCCCGAGTTACTTTGAAACTTGAATGAGGTGGAAGGATGGGAGGAGGTGAATGCCAGCCCAAATAAACTCAAATGTACCAGTCACTTCAAGTACTTTCTTGTGCCCAACCATGGATGAATTAAACAGTTACTTATTTAAAGTGGAAATTTTGGTTCACTCCTTTGTTGTACCCAACAAATATTTCTTGAACTCCTTTGTACTGTACTAGGGACAGAAAGTGTAGACTGTATCTCAATCTCTTGCCCTTTGTTCTTGAGGACCTCTGGACAAAAAGTGTCACAGTGGTGAGAATTTTACAAATTAACAATAAATAAATAAATGAAAATAAAACAAAACAAACCCACCTTGCTTACTTCCCAGAATTGTTCTAGCAATTGTCCTAGTGCAAGGAGAGAATATTAAGAAGTCTTTTTTAGCAGGGCACTGGTGGCTCACACCTGTAATCCTAGCTACTCAGGAGGCTGAGATCTGAGGGTAAATATTCAAAGCCAGTTGGGGCAGGAAAGTCTGTGAGACTCATCTCCAATTAACCATCCAATTGATCATACAACTACTCTCCAATTAATCACCAAAGAATAAGTGTTACTGAAGAGTTAAGGTGAGAAAAGACTGAAATGAACTTGAGAAAGGCAGAAATAAAAGGTATAAGGCAAGGTATAAATACATTGGGTGGACCCTCCCCCACAGTATAACCCCTGCTTTCACTATATTTGATGTCAGTATAACTTGTGGAGGAGATGGGGAAAAACAAGTCGTTTAAGGATACAGGTGGACCTGTTGCAACAATGTGAGAAGTACAAGTTGTCATGTCCATAACAAGCTTTACAATGTCTGTGCAGGGGGGGGGGGAGGGGGGGAGGGGGGAAGGGGGGAGGGGAGAAGGATTGGGACTGGGTGGGGAGGGGGGAGGCTGGGAAGGGATGTGAAGGATAAACAAAGGAGGAGGTTGCAATGCTTGGTAAGAAATGTACGCATCATCCTGCCCATGTAATTGTAACCCCTCTGTACAGTATGTTCACAAATAAAATAAAATAAATAAAAAAATACATTGGGTGGAAAGTGAGGAGAATGAACGAACGTAGAGACTGGACAGAGAGGAAAAGAAATTATAGAAGGAAATGTGTAGAAAGAAGATATTACTTTGAGAGGTCAAGAAAACTGAGGTGTTGATGGAATATAAGAAATGAAAAGTTAGCTGGCACTGGCCTATAATCCTACTATTCAGGAGGCTGAGATCTGAGGATCACTGTTCAAAGTTAGCCCAGACAGGAAAGTCTATGAGACCCTTATCTCCAACTAACCACCAGAAAACTGAAGTGGTGTCCTGGCTCAAAGTGGTAGAGCACTTGAGCAACAGAGTTCAAGGACAATGCACAGGTTCTGAGTTCAAGCTCCATGACAGACAAAAAAAAAGTCTTTTCTCAGAGACTTGAATGTTGTAAAAAAATTATACAAAGCCTTGAATTAAACATATACATTTGCATCAATGAACCTCAACAAGTAAATGTACTATTAGCACTAGCTAACTATTTCAGTTTAAATTACAGAAGGCTTCTTATTTTAGGGAGATTTTTGTGGTGCTGGGAATCACCATTTTAAGAAATTCAAAGTTAAGTATAAAAGTTTCAATAACATGTTGTATATATATATATATATATGTCATATGTGTTACACTATTTTGAATATAACTGAAGAAATGAATGTTTTCTTATTCATTGCTGATTATTTTTCTATGTTGATTCAAAACATATAGTAGTTTGTCATTAAATGATACATTAGAAATAGTAGTACATATCTATGTACTACTATATATATGTACATATAACAGTACATATATATATATATATATGTATACACACACACACTAAAACCAAGTTTTACTAGGAAGACTTATACCCAGTGATGTGGCTAAATTAGCTTTAACATTAAATATGGGTAAATAGATGCCTCACAGCTGAGTCTGTTGTTCTTTACATAGATGCCTACTATGAAACATAAGAAATATAAAATCAAATGATTTGAGTTCAATAGTATAGAGTGTGCATAAAGGTATAAATGCTTAGTAAATATTTTAATTTATTCTAAATTGATACTATTAATTTGCAAGCTAAAGTACTACCTACTGTAAGACCCCCAGAAGACAATAACATAGCAGAGTCCAAGAGTTTTCCTTTAGAATTCTATCTACATTTTTTCCAGTCAATACCTAGTATAAGTACAATGGAGAATTTATAACTTACAATCTCAAATTTAAAAAAAAGCCTGTTGAAACAATGATAATGCTAACTTAGGATCCATTGCAAACATTTGACTATTTTATATTAATTAAATATAAATGACACATTATTTTAATATATTATCATATATTATATATTATTGTTACTAAATGACATCAATGGAAATAGCTAATCATAACTACTGCCTCCTTTCCAGAGGAAGCAACATTCATAAAAGGACTCTTTTGAAGAAACTTCATAAAGTAAATCAATCCACTTTCCTGCCTTTAAAGCTTATGAGCAAAAATGGACAAACCATTGTCACCCTTCTCTTTTGGTTCTTAGTCATAAACACAAAGAAAAGTCAGCATTTTAATACAGACAATTCAATTTGATTACCAATACAAGGCATGGATTGTATGGGCTCATTTTATCAAAGTCACTCAATACAGTCTCTTTTATGACATGATGATGGCATGGATTCCACAATGTGAGAGAGTGTATACTCCTCTAACTGAAAATTTTTGTTTTGTTTATGAAAATGATAGATAAGGATGAGCATGAATTTTCCAAGTTGAACATGATTGACTCTGTACAACACCTTAGTAATAACAATAAAATTATATATGGATATATATATATATATTTAGTTTAAATCTATGATTGAGTTAGCAGATAAATTTGTCCCCACAGAACAATCAATATGTTTGAAAAGTGGCCAGGGGCCAGGTGGGTCCATAGTTACCCAGAGCCATGATGCTTGAGCACCTGCCACTTGATCTATGTCTCACACTCTGCATCTGGAAGCCAGTTTGGTGCCAGTACCCCGAAGCTGCCTGCTCAGCTGAGATCAGTTCAGGGTTCCCTACCTCCTTGAGGGCTGCGGAGACTGCATGGTGATAGGAGGTACCATTTATGAAACATCTTCCAGGTGTTTCATTCCCAGGACAACCCTATATTGCAGAGAGTATTCTGCTGCTTGTGATGGGTTCAGTGTTGTGATGGAATGAACTGGCAAATAGGAGAGAACCCATGACTCAGAGTTTGTGTCCTTCCCCCTCATTTAATTATTTACGAGTATCCTTTCATTGTTTGGTGCGATCTTACATTATATCCCAACTTCTTTTCAAGTGTTCTCTAGGGGTGATTTTTTTCCTATTGATTTGTGGAAACACACAGAAACTTAGTGGAGCCCTCACGTTCCAGAGACCCTTCTGATCTGATGATTCAACCCAAAGTCCTAACCATAAGAATCCACAGAGCAAAAGGAATATTTGCCCAGGAGGCCAGTTGTCTTGGCCAAGGTTAGATCTAAGCACCTGCAGGTCGAGATCTCTTGAGACATTTCCCTTGAGGACGGGGGAGGGGTGGGTACCCACATTTACTCCAGGCCCTTCTCCTTCTCTTCCTTGCCCTTTCCCCCCCCTCCCCCCTCTCCCTCCTTCCTACCCCCCTTGGCCTCAACAATTTACCTAGACCAGGAAATGGTATTCTGCGAAATTCAAAAGGAAAAAAAATACACTGTCTGGGATTCAGGCTGCTCATGCACGCACTGACCTTTGCTTTCCAACCTCACCCTCAACCTCAGCCCTGGGAGTGGCCTAACGGGGTCCCCTCCCCACCCCGCCCCCACCCCGCAGCAGCCCCCAGCGTTCACCTGTTCTTCACTTTGAGCCGGGGGAGCTTGTGGTCGGGCTGAGCTCGCTGCAGGAAGGTTGGTTCGGAAGGCTGGTGGTGGCCAGGCAGCTAGCTAGCTCTGGGCCAGCGGCTGTCCGGGGACCGCAGGAGTTTCTCACCTGCGCGGGCGCGGGGCGCGCGGAGGCCAGTGTGGGCGGAGCTCGGGGCGCGCGGTCCCCCCGCACCTGGCCAGGCGCCTGCGGGCCGCGCCCCCCGCACCCGGCTGGCCACCCCGGGAAAGCTGTTATTTGTTACCCCAGGCGCACGGAGCCAGGCACCTGAGCCCCGCCCAGCGCCTCGGTGCACGTCGGGAGTGGTTACTCTTTTTTCCCCCTCCGCAGCCTCTGATTGCGCGCACTCCCTGCTCCCTGACACACTTCTCCAGGAGTGAGTTCACATCCCTGGGAAGGCCTCAGCCCGGGACTGAACCCGCTCCCCAGGCCCTCCAAGGCTCTGGGGCAACACCAGGACTAAACTTGGCAACTCACAACGTTGGGGTTTTCATGGTCTCTTCCTTGATCTTTGGGCACCCCATTTCCCTGCCACCCCAAGAGACTACTGGATGACAGGTGTATGGCAAACCTAAGATTTTTATTTATTTTTTATTTACTTCTTTTTAATTTAGCTCTGAGTTTTTAAGTATCATTGGTAGTTTCTGTTTCCTAGGTCAAGACACTACTTAAAGCTTTAAAAAAATTTTTATTGTAAAAATAGTGTACAGAGGGGTTACAGTTATATGAGTAAGGTAATGAGTACATTTCCTATCAAGCATTATCACCTCCTCCTTTGTTTATCCTCTACCATCCCTTCCCTTCTCATTTCTCCCTCTCCCAAGTTGTAAAGTTCGTTTTCAACATGGTGTCTTGTACATCTCATTGTTACAATGGGTCAACCTGTATCCTTGTTTCAGCATTTTGTTATTTCCCTTCCCCTCCCCAAATTAGAAAAAAATGTATATACAAGATGCAGGGCACCTACATCAAATACAGTGAAAATAGGGGTTACACCATTGGGGAAGAACATACAAGAGAAACAAAAAAAACACATAGTACATTTTAGATATATTAAAAACAATAGCAAGAAGGAAAAAACAAATTGTGTTTCTGTCTTGGGGTTCATTTCACTTAACATCATCTTATATGGTCATATGTACATAGCTTTTGACCTTTTCTGCTTGTCCACAACTTATACTAGTTATTTCAAATAAGGGAAACCATGGGACCTATGTTTCTTTGGGCCTGGCTTACTTCACTTAATATAATTTTTTCCAAGTCTTTCCATTTCCTAACAAATGGGACTGGGGTGATGTCATTTTTTCTAATGGAGGCATAGAATTTCAGTGTGTGTGTGTGTGTGTGTGTGTGTGTGTGTGTGTGTGTGTGTGTGTGTGTGTGTGTGTGTGTGTGTGTGTGTATCACATTTTCTTGATCCATTCATCTACTGAGGGGCATCTGGGTTGGTTCCATATCTTAGCTATGGTGAATAATGCTGCAATAAACATAGTTGTGCTGGTAGCTTTAGTATAGCCTTGTTTGTGCTCATTTGGGTAAATGCCCAAAAGTGGGATTGCTGGGTCCTAGGGGAGCTCTAATGTGGAGTCTTTTGAGGAAACTCCATACTGCTTTCCAAAGTGGTTGAACAAGTTTACACTCCCACCAACAATGCAGTAGGGTTCCCTTAAAGTTTTTTTTTTCTTAAGACTTATTTCAAGTAATAAGCTTTTGAGCACTTCAAAGGGATTCCTCATGATACACTGCAACTCCTATAAAGCAGGTAGAGTTGATTGCTAGTGCAAATGCCAGATTAACAGTGACTCCCTGCGACTCTCCAGTAACCCATTGTGTGTTGGATAGATAGGGTATTTTAAGGAGACTTACATATGTGGAAAAGCTGAGATAACTTGTCTGTGGAACCTGTGGTATCTGAAAGCAGGAGCTCTGAGATTTATCGGTCTTGGACATGAGGATTTACTAAATCCCCATCAGCACCTGTATGTTGCTTAGGCACAGGTGAAACTGTGGTAATGCTTGTACTTGGTGGCTGCATTGGGCCAGCAAGCCTCTGTGAGTGGCATCTGGCTGGGACTGACCTTTGGATGATGAGTAACAGGACCTACCCTGTTTACAGCTCTTTGGCCCAAGGAAATCTTCCTCACATCCATGCTCCACTCCCCGGGGTCTGAACTCTGAAGGACTCATTTGTGTATTATCAGTATCACAGTTCCAGTTACTGCATTTTATCTGAAATCATTTTACTGGGTTTAATTATCATCCTCCAACTGGTATCCTTTAGAAGATAAGTGACTTTTTAAAATACATTCTCCTTTTGTCAACATGAAATTTTATTTTAACATATACAAGTATATAATTATATAAAAGTATATAATTCCACCTGTGCAAAAAACTACAAATCACACTATTAGTAGTCAAATGTAATTATTATTAACAATTTAGTGAATGTCTTTTGACTATTTCCTCCATGGAAATCTACATTCACTTATTTAAAAAATGTATTTACTTTTTCTTTTCTTTTTAAATTATTGTTCAGGGGGTAAGATTCCATTTTGTTGCTTTATAATCTACTTATATCCCATATAAGATGTTATGAAGAATTTACCATGCCAAGTTTTTTTTTCTGTAATGTGATTTTATTAGTTGTACTATATTCTACAATATGTGTAGATCAATATTTATTTAATCATTTCCTTATGTGAGAAAGTTATATTGCTACAGAATATTGTATCCATACTTTTACAGGTGTTTTAAAAAGAAAAGAAATGTAAGTCAGCATACAGTCAAGACACTTGCACACCCATGTTTACAGCAGCACTACTTGCATTCACCCAATCAGCTCAGGTGCTCAATAACCGAGTGGGTAAAGAAATCGTGGTATATATCCTTATAGTAGAGGATTATTCAGCCATAAGCAAAAATTGACGTATATCGTTTTCAGGAAAATGGACAGAACTAGAGATTGTCAAGCTAAGTGTGACAAGCCAAGCTGAGAAAGATAAATATTACATGTCCTATAAACTTATGTATAAAAATAAATGGATGACGTCCGTGTAAAACAGCAAGTGTTGTGGAGAGAGTGAAAGGAGAGATCGAATGGGAGGGAAAACATGATCAATGAATCTGTTAGGAATGTTTAAAAGGGGAGGAGTGATGAGAAATGATGGAACAGGTGAATTTAATTGAAGTACATCATATACATACACAGAAATATCATGATGAAATCCTTTGTACAATTAATCCATACAAATGAACAGTAAACTTTTCAGATGAAAAGGAATGTGCTTGCCTTAAAAAACAACATTGTCAAGAATATATTATGTTCTGTAACTCTAATTCCAGCACTAAGGAAGCTGAAGCAGGGAAAAGGCAAGTTTAGGCTGCAGAGTGAGAGCCTGTGTTAAAACACCAAAATAAACAACAACAAAAAGAACATGAAAACTACATTAATATACAAAATAATCAATTTTATACTCCTAGGGAAATGAATCAGTTACTAGACCTTTTAAAACATTTATCAACTTGAAAGGGTAAAAAATGTTATCACATTTTAAGTATGTATGTTATTATCTTTTAGTTGAACTCCATACACTTACCTTGTCTTTTTTTAAAACATTTTTTGTTTATTGTACATTTTGATCATCTTTTTCTTAGTAATTTCTGAGATGTCTTTGTATATGAAGAATATCAACTCTTCATTATTTGGTCTGTGGCTTTATTTTCCAGGTTGTTCATTTTGTTAATGATTTTTTTTTTAATTGTGAAAATACTGTACAGAGGGGTTACAATTACATGGGCAAGATAATGAGTACATTTCTTATCAAGCATTGCAGCCTCCTCCTTTGTTTCCCCTTCCCATCCCTTCCCATCCTCCCCCACCACCCAATCCTCCCTGCCCCCCCCCCCCCGCACCAAAGTTGTAAAGTTCGTTTTCCACATAACGACTTGTACATTTTTTTTAAACTGGGATCTATCTGTCTGTCTGTCTGTCTGTCTGTCTGTCTGTCTGTCTGTCTGTCTGTCTGTCTGTCTGTCTCTGTCTGTCTGTCTATCTATCTATCTAACTATATGCTTCTCTATATATTTTCCTGTAAGTGGCACTGTGAAGTACATGGTCTCTGGTGCCTGGCTTTCCTTACCTCACACAGTGATTTCAGGTCCCTGTGTAAGATAAAGGCAGATACTCATCCAAGAGGTGTTAGTTGAGGTGGTTCTTCCTGAGGTTAGTTTTGCTGAACTTCCTACAAGCAATGGCACGTGCCAGTAACAACAAATCATGTTATTTGTTATTTATTTATTTATTTATTTATTTATTTATTTATTTATTTATTTATTTTTATTTTATTGTGAAAATACTGTAGAGGGGTTCCAATTACATGGGTAAGGTAATGATACATTTCTTATCAAGTATTGTTGCTTCCTCCTTTGTTTCCCCTTCTCATCCCTTCCCATCTCCCCCCCCCAGAGTTGTAAAGTTCATTTTTTGACATAACGACTTGTATTTTTGGGGGGGGGGGGCTCCGGTCATGGGGCCTGAACTCTGAGCCTGGGCACTGTCCCTCAGCTCTTCAGCTCAAGGCTAGCGCTCTACCACTTGAGCCACAGCGTCACCTCTGGCTCTTTTCTTTTTGCTTATGTGGTGCTGAGGAATTGAACCCAGGGCCTCATGCATGCAAGGCAAGTGCTCTACCACTGAGCCACCTTCCCAGCCCAGGACTTGTATTTTTGACATGTAAAAAAAATTAAAATTTAGTCAACTCTCTTCATCAGTTACATCTCAGCTTTATCAAAGCTTTCCTACCCTTAAGTAAGCATATTTTTCCTTCAGTTTTTTATTTTATGTCTTCATTAAACATTTAAATAGATCTGTACTTTGCTATGTTAAAAGCCATAAAATGTAAATCGAATTGCTGTGAATTATTATAGTGATAACTAGGTCACATTTGTTAAATAGGTGTAAGTTACAGACTCTTATGAAGGCAAGGATGATCTCATTTTCTATCTTATCACATAAGCTTAACACAGAGATTGGCAGGCCAAATGTTTAAACTGCTTTTGACTCCATTCTTCTCCTTCCTGCCCAGTAAATTTAATAGCCCTGGATGCTGTATCTCCAGCACTATCACTCTATATTAGCCTAGCATCATCTCTTGCTCACGTAAGACAAATGGCCTCCTAACTGGTCTCTTTGTTCCCATTCTGTCATAGTACAGTGTATGAATTCTTCACCAGCAGCCAGCATAATGTGTGTGTGTGTGTGTGTGTGTGTGTGTGTGTGTGTGTGGTGTGTGTGTGTGTGTGTGTGTGTGTGTGTGTGTGTGTGTAACTGAAATTGAATCTAGGGCACTGTGTGTGCTAGGCAAATACTTTGCCACTTGTACCATATATCATATCCCCAGCCCTTTGGTTTCCTTTGAAATATGGTCTTGATAGCTTTCTTTTCCAGGCTGGCTTTGAATTCTTAATCCTCCTGTCTCTGTATCCCAAATAGCTGGGATTAAAGGCATGTACCACCATGCCAGCTGGCATGATGTTTTATAAACAATATTCAGATCCTATCATTGTAATTACCTTTGAAAGAGCTTTTCTAGTTGATGCCCATACCCCTGGAATAAAATGTAAATAGGAATTCTGTACCGTGGCCTACAATTCTCTACATGACCTGGGTTTTGTAGGAGGGGATGCTCCTCTGCTTCTGTGGTGCTAACTCTGTGCCTGCTCACTGGGTTTGATTCGTGTTCCTGGAACAGACCAAACCGGTTCCTGCCTTTGAACTTGGCATTGTCTCTGCCAAGAAAGCTTTGTGCAGCTGGCTTCTATTCATTGTTCTGATTGTCCTTAAATATTACCTGCTTGGAGGAATCTTCCCCATGACTGCTTTTCCTGAGAAAGCCCTCTGTCTTCATCATAGCACCCTATGGTACTCTGTTTGAGGCAGTCATTACCACCTCCAGATATTTTTTTATTGCCTTCTCTATTCTTAGATAGAGTGCCTAGAATAACACAAAAGCCCATGGGAGAGACTAAAAAAATATTGCCATGAGTAATAAATAAAAAGCAATAACAATAACTATGTATAGAGTAAATAAATATAGATGCGGTGTTTTCTGATTGGCTAAGTTCTCATATATTTTTATATTGACAGATATTGACATAGATGTAAGTATAGCCCTATAATCATATAGATCCTTTATATGGAGTAAGATGTTTGTGTTATCTATGTGACAAATCAAGATGGAGCTCTTTAAAGAGAAGGCATGAAGACTTATTTGTGTAGGATGCCATACACTATTACTTTAAAAAGTGTTGATTATAGTTGTAGTACATTGTTTCTTTCTTCCTTTTATTACCCTTAAATTGTTGTGCAAAGAGATTTCAATTCCATATGTCAGTTATTTGTACAGTACATCATAGCATCAGCCCTTCCATCATTCTTTCCCCCATCTATTCCAACGCCATCCATTCTGTTGTTTCCTACTTCCATTTTCATATATGTACAATGTTATGGCAGTCTTCACCCACCGTTTCTTTGCACTGGTACATATTAAGTTGCACAGACTGAAGGATTTTATCATGCCATTTCCATATATTCATATAAATATACTTTGATGATATTCACCTTACCTACATATTTTTAAACATATTTCTACAATTTGTATTCTGGTCTAACTGACCTACAAGGGTATCAGTTTTATATTGTTGGCTTTATAGGATAATTTAAGGTCTGGTAGATAAATCTGGTAAATAAATCTGATAAATCTGGTAGGATAAATCATCAGTCTTTCTAAAATCTTCTTGATTATTTTTTGCCTTGTAAAGCCACAAATAACTGAATACTAGTAGTATTTAAGCACATATTGACTTGATCATAATTTTTTCTCTTTAGAAAATGGATCTAGGGGGCTGGGATGTAGCTCAGTGGCAAAGCACTTGCCTAGCAAGTGCAATGTCCTGGGTTCGATCCACAGTACCAAAAAAGAAAAGACAAAAAAAATTAAAAAAAAACCCAAACAAAGAAAATGGTTCTAGACCCCCTAGACCTATAGCCACCTAATCTTTGATAAGGCTGATAAAAAAATAGAAGGGAAGAAAGACAGTCTCTTCAGTAAATGGTGCTGGTAAAACTAGTTAATCACCTGTAGAAAACTAAAGCTAGATCCTTATATATCACCCTGCACCAGAATCGACTCCAAATGGATCAAAGACCTCGGAGTCAAAGCAAACACCCTGAAAACCTTACCAAGGAATAGGAGAAACTCTAGGGCTCCTTGGCATTGGCCGAAATTTTCTTAAAAGAGACCCAGAAACACAACACAACACAAAGAAAGGTTGTATAAATGGGATTGCATGAAACTGCAGAGCTTCTGCATGGCAAAGGACATAGCTAGCAAGATCAATAGAAAGCTCACAGATTGGGAGAAGATCTTCACTAGCCATACAATGGACAAGGGTCTCATATCTAAAATATACCTGGAACTCAAAAAATTAAATCCCCCAACAACAAATCCTCAAAGAAACAACTGCCCAATAAATAAGTGGGCTAAAGACTTAAAGAGAAACTTCCCTGAAGAGGAAAGAAGGATGGCCAGTAGACACATGAAGAAATGTTCCACCTCTCTAGCCATAAAAGAAATGCAAATCAAAAACAACATTGAGATTCCACCTCACCCCAGATAGAATGGCTATAATCAAGAAATCTAGTAACAAGAGATGCTGGAGGGGATGTGGACAGAAGGGAACCTTACTGCATTGTTGGTGGGAGTGTAAACTTGTTCAACCACTTTGGAAAGCAGTATGGAGGTTCCTCAAAAGACTCCACATAGTGCTCCCCTATAACCCAGCAATCCCACTTTTGTGCATTTACCCAAATGAGCACAAAAAGGCTATACTAAAGCAACCAACACAATTATGCTTATTGCAGCATTATTTACCATAGGTAAGATATGGAACCAACCCAGATGCCCCTCAGTAGATGAATGGATCAAGAAAATGTGATACACACACACACACACACACACACACACACACACACACACCCCTCAAATACACATTTCTATATATTATTTATTGGAAAGTAAAAGAAATCCTGTCACACCAAGCAATGAGACAGGAAAGAAAGAACAAGAGATTTGGGTCATTTTTAGGTTGGATAGTTTCTATAAGTCCTGAATTGTCTCTTGAAAAGATAGAAGTAATTATGACTTGAAGAAAACATATAGAAAACAGGTCTGTTCTAATGCAGTAGGCCACTCAAGTCTGTTTGGTGTATAGCCTTACCTTTCATTTCCTGTTTGAGGCTTTTGTCAAAATCTAGGCACTGGGGATGTATTGCTGTAATCCCAGCTCTGAATAATGAGGGACTACCAATAAAAACCCGATTTGGAAATTACCTCCACGAAAGAGGCCAGCCTTCACAATGAACCTTCCAAGATGAAAAGCTTAATATAAATAGATTTCACAATGGAAATATTTTGCAATACCGATTTTCATAAATTATGGCTACTATCGAGATAATTTGTCTTTGTAAAGTCCTAAGATTTACCTAGAACTTAATGAATGAACTTTGCTTCCTGTTTCTTAGGAAACACGGAATTGCTTTTCTATGGAAGCAGAGACTTTAGAACTCTGATCGAAAACTTCCTGGTTGCTAAAAATAAGATAAAGAAAGAGAAACAGTCTCCCCAAAACTTTTATAAAAGCAATGCTATTTATTATTGGACACAAGTCATGTTAAAAGTTTAGATAGTGGATGTACTTTTTAAAGAGCCCCAATGTTTTGTAAAGCAGGGACTTTTCAGTTAGACCATGCTTTGTCCTAAATTTGTAGTACAAAAGAATATTTGCATTGAGAAATAGTTTTTTTGGTCTGTCGTGGGGCTTGAACTCTGGGCCTGGGCTTGAGCTTTACAGATCAAGGAGAGCACTCTACCACTTGAGCCACAGCGCCACTTCCAGTATTGAGAAATATTTTATTTTTATTTTTATTTTTTTAATTGTGAAAATACTGTACAGAGGGGTTACAATTACATGGGCAAGATAATGAGTACATTTCTTATCAAGCATTGTAGCCTCCTCCTCTGTTTCCCCTTCCCATCCCTTCCCATCCTCCCCCCGCGCCCCCCACTATGAGAAATAATTTTTAAAAAACCTTTTTGAAAGCATTTTCCCTCTTTTAACAGATAAGTGGTTTTTTTTGAAAGTATTAAAGTTTGGACTCAGAGCCTCAAGTTTGCTAAGCTAATGCTTTGTCACTTGAAACATTTTGGCTATTTGCTGATTAATTTGGAGATAAAAATCTCATGGGCTTTTTGTGTTTTCTGGCTTCTAGCCATAATCCTCATGTCTCAGCCTCTTGAGTAGCTAGGATTATAAGTGTGAGTCCCTGACACCCAGCTAAAGAGATTTTTAAACTATAAAACAATGGATTCTTTTCAGTACATTTTTTTGGGTTAAGAAAACGCAGCATTTTATTGTAAAATAGAACATGGACATGAAATACTTTTATTAATGTTTAAAATGAGTCAGTACATAATATTAAAAACTTTCCTCATAACCTATGAAGGGTTATATGCATATATACATGAACAAATTGACTAAAGGGTGGTATAGTAAGGGAGCAGTCCAACAGTGTAATTCCTCTGGTGATACTGACTAAGAATGCACTGTTTTCATAGCCTGACTTCTGGAATTGAAACCCTTTGTACAACCACTTAATGAAAATAAGTAAAATAAAGTAGAATCAAATAAAAACTTTCTTCAGTTTCAGTTCCTAACATGGTAAACAACTATGTACATAATCCACAGAAGCAAAGATCTGTAAACTGAAGCGTTTAGCCTCACATATCAGAAATAAAGAGATGAAGATGAGATTTGGAAGTCATCAGCATTTAGCTGGAGATTTAAACATGCACATGGATGCATTCACCCAGAAAAGGTGCTTAAAGGAAAAATAAAAGAATCACAATGACACCCAGGGATTTAATTTAATTTTGTAACTCTCCTTGCCTGTAAAATATGAATAATGTTGTATACATTGTCATGAATGAATGAAAGAATAAATGAGCTAGCATTTGGAAACTGTATGGCACAGTGCAGTCACTCAATACATTACAGAGATCTTTCATTGTAGGAGTAATACATAAGCATCAGTTTCTTTGATATTTTGCAGGTAAGTATTTAGTCAGACATAATATTAGTGTTCTTCATGCAAAGGTGAGTGGAGAAAGGAAGTAGAAGGAAAGGAGGAAATTGGAAAGAAAGTAAGTACTTTAACATTGGCCTTTCTGTATTTGTGTGGTTCAATAGTCTCTGCTATTAAAGTTGACTTTCTTTTTACTCTGAAATATTCAGTGTGAACTCATGCAAATTGACTGTAAATGTTATAGCTACTTTTGTGATATGGCAGAAAGAACATTAGAGACAAGAGAGCAAATGCCACTTGAATTCTGATCCTGCTCCATACTGGATTCTCTACCTTAGTTACTCAGTCTCTCAGAGCCTTAGTTTCCTCCTCTGTAACACAAAGGCATGGAGAGAAATTTCACATAGTTACAACCTGCAAGAAGGTACAAGTGGAACATCACCTGCCCTGCACATAAGAGCTGCTCAGTAAGAGGCAACTTGGGGCTGCTGTTCGCTTGAAGTGTGAGAAAGAGCAAAGATCTTGAAAGCAGGAAACTTAGGCTTCCATCAGAACTAAAGTTAGAAAGATGGGGCCAAAGGAGAAGGAGACATGAAAGTAAATGGTGATTGATGAAAAGGAAAAAAAATTAGAGAAAATCCAGAGTTTGAAGTTTTTGGTTTTCCCCTGTGACTCAAGTCCCATTTTAATACTTTCTGAAAGCTCCCCCTCTCTCCCCTCCCCCTGCCACTCGGCAACTGCAGTTGGGAAAGTAGAGGTGTGCAAGCTAGCAGTACAGATTGCTAGGCAGACATGGAAGACGTGGAGAGACAGCTGTGCAGCTGTGACAGATGACATGTAGATGGGACACGTGCCTATCAGGTACCAGTGGCTCACATCTCTAATCTTAGCTACTCAGAAGACTGAAATCTGAGAATCACTGTTTGAAGTCAGCTCGGGCAGGAAAGTCTATGACTCTTATCACCACTAAACTTCCAAAGAAGGTCAGATGTGGAGTTGTGGCTCAAGTGGTAGAGCACTAGCCTTGGGTAAAGAAAGAAGTTCAGAGGTAACACTGAGTGCTATCTCTGAGTGCAAGCTCCAGGACCAGCATGTGTGCGTGCGAGCACACACACACACACACACACACACACACACACACACACACACACACACACAAACACACACACAGAAATAAAAGGCCTTCTTACCACGTCATTCAGCCCACAGCCTATGGTTTGTAACTACCGTGGTGGTGCTACCAGCCAGAAGGCTCTATCTTCTTGGCATTACATCACTAATTCTTAATTTTAGGTAACATGAATATGACTATGCAGGAGGTGGCATGACATGATATGCAGAGTGAAGGCTTTGGTATAATACAGTACTAGCTTCAACTCCTAGCTCAGCTAATTTGGGCAAAGACATTCCCTCACTCTGTATGATTGAATTCCTTCCAAGTTTCTGGAGTTGCACTCATTTCTTATGACATTATAATCAGCAAAGACCTTAGAAATCCTGCCCTGACAGACCTCAGAGTATCAAATAGGAGACAAATATTATTTTGTTACGTGAGCAATGTGTAAGCACACATTGAAAGATGTCTTTAACTGTATAATGGAATGGGAGGAAAAGCATTGCTGTCATGGGGACCAGCATTTATAAAGCCTTTGTTGTAGGGAAGAATCAAAAGACCTAGACAAGGCAAATGTGGCTAGAACAAGGACAGCAAGAGAAGAATGCAGCAGCCTCAGCTTCCTCCATGTAACTAGAGAATATACCACACAGGTTGCTTTGAAGATTAGTGGGAACACATGGCACTGTCACCAATAGTTTCCACTCATTAAATGGCAACTGCACGTGTCACACCATTGCTGCAGGAGTCAAGACAGTTTCTTGAGCTACACTATTTCAGATCTACCCTCTCTAGATACATTGTAGTCCCTGCAGTACCCAGTAGAGCTGTACTTTAGTTCTCTTTTGTTCTTGAACTATGGAAAAGCCTGTTGGAGAGAAAGGTATCTTGGAAAGATGGGATTGAAGGAGGTAAAAAGGTTGAAGAAAGCCAGTGTTATAAGTCACAATTTCCCTCCCCAGACATGTCTGGGAATGTGACATTCCATTCCCCTGGTCTGTCATTTTCTGTCCTTCAGGCAAAGGATCCTACTTCTCAGCATGTTCCTGCAGGCAGAAGTCTGAACAAGAAAACCAGTGTACAAAATCTCTCCAGTGGTATCAGCAGAATCAAGTTGAATTTCAGAATGAGCTAGTTTTGCCTGTCTGGTGCCTTTTAAATAGACTCCAGGGAGAAGCCCAATTGCTGGCAGATTATACCCCTCACAGATTCAAGAGAAATCCCTCTGCACTCCCCAGCTGACTGTGTCTTAGCTCCCCAATGGGAAGAGCAAGGATAAGGATAGGAACAGTAACCCCACTTCATAGTAAAGCTTGTAACGCTCAAGGGACTAAACACAGTGACTTTGTGAACCTTGACTCTTATCAGAGTAAGTGTACATACATGTTAGCTAGCACATAATGCCTGGACTGGATGCCAATTTTATTCTTCGTTTCTCCCAACATATATACATGAGCATATAGGCACATACACACACAGAAAGCATTTTATGTTGATGTTGAGATGTGTATCTTCTTAGAGTGGCCAGAAATGAAAAGGGCTTGGAATTCAACAAGTGTTCAAATACTGTAGTTAAAGGTAGAAGGCAAAAGGACTATACCTTTCCTAATATTGCACAAGGTAGAAAAAAGTAGGAGAGAATTATTTTGAGAATGGCACGTCTTTTTTTTTTCTCAAGTTCATACATGAATATCCATTGACACCCACCCTATCAGCCGTCCCAGGCACCTGGCACTCAACTCCAGAAATATTAAGGCCTAAAGTAAAAGTAAGAAAGACAGGAAAGATGGAAGGCAGGCAGTTAACTTTGTGTGTATAGACCAAGGCCCCATGCCCACTTTTGCAGGTTCATGTAGCTTAGAAGTTAGCATGTGTTTCCAGGTTTTATGTTTCTGAATGATCTTTCCTTTGGGTGCAACTCATCATCTTTTTTTTTTTTGCAAACACTACCTCAATTGTGATGAAAATATTTTCAACTTCAGATTCTTATTGGCCCAAAGGTCTGAAGCCTGAAGCTCTGAGCCTCACATCTCCATTGCGATCTTACTGCCCGAAAGTCTCCTTGTTTCCTTTCAGACTTTCACCCTGAGAGCCTGGTGTACTCTGAGATGTTGAAACTGCAGTTTGATTCCAGGATTCTGGAACAACCACATAGGTGTAACATGCACCTAATGAGAAGCATAATACACACACACACACACACACACACACACACACACACACACACACACACACACACACACACACACACACACACACACACACCCTACCTTTAAGCCATTGTACCAAAGGGGTTTCAATTCAGCATGTCACTTGATGGATACAACACATTTTATTGGTTAATTTATATATGTGAAATAGAATTGTTTCTGATTCTTTCAAATATTACTATTTGCTAGCAATTCTAGTCATTATTATTTAAGAAAATAACGATAGGCATGAGTCAAATATTATATCAAGTAAAGAACACCTTCCCTATGATTAAATGTCGTGCAAATCTGCACCATGTGACACTAATGTAAGATAGATAAATGCATTGCTGTACAATATAACCAAAAATAATTTTGTGTAACACCCTGGCAGTGTCCGGTTAGCTTCATTTCAGAGCTGAGACTGTAGCGCCCACTAGTGACAGAGACTGATATTATTTTATGGTGGCTGCAGGATACCTTCAGGTTGTATGAGAATTGTCAATAGCTAGTAAAAAGGAAAGCAGAAGCAGTTGGATTAAGAGACTTCCATGGAGCCAATGAAGCAACTATGTATGCTGTCTATGCTGATCGGTTTAAAAAAATCATATTCCTTTGGTTTTTGAAAATACCTATCAGCTTGATTCTCTGGCCAGAAGATAGGACACAGGAGTGTTAGAAATCATAAGAAGGATTAAAATGAATTAAAAAACTAGAATATATAATATAAATACCAAAATCTCATATCAGCAATGAGTTCTGGGTTGCAAAAGAGGATTTACTATTTGCACCTGTCTGTAAGGCTTTGTTACAAATTAAACAAAGACACACACAAGTGCTCAATTTTGCCTATTTATTAATGAAATGATTTCATCTTTTGGTGTCTAATTTTTAAAGTTCTTTCTTTATATATTCCAAGCATGTGCACCCTGTGATGAATAGTTGCAAAGATTTTCACCTAGTCTGTACATTATCTCTATTCTTTCCTTTGATATGTAGAGGCTTTTAATCTGAAACAATCCATTTTCTTAATTGCTTTTATTTCCTAGGCAGTTGAATTTTTTTTTTTTTTTTTTTGGGTCCGGTCGTGGGGCCTGAACTCTGGGCCTGGGCGCTGTCCCTCAGCTCTTCAGCTCAAGGCTAGCGCTCTACCACTTGAGCCACAGCACCACTTCTGGCTTTTTTCTTTTTGCTTATGTGGTGCTGAGGAATCGAACCCAGGGCCTCAGGCATGCAGGCAAGTGCTCTACCACTGAGCCACCTTCCCAGCCCCTCCACGAAAGATTCTTACCTCCAATTAACCACCAGGACATGGGAGTGGCACTGTGGCTCAAAGTGGTAGAGCACTAGCCTTAAGCAAAAGAGCTCAGTAACTGCCCCAGCCCAGAGCCCAAGTCCCAAGTAATGTCAGGTTAATTTCAAAGTATTGTTTGTTTGTTTGTTTGTTTTGGGTCCAGTCATGGGGCCTGAACTCTGGGCCTGGGCGCTGTCCCTCAGCTCTTCAGCTCAAGGCTAGCACTCTACCACTTGAGCCACAGCACCACTTCTGGCTTTTTTCTTTTTGCTTATGTGGTGCTGAGGAATCAAACCCAGGGCCTCGAGCGTGCAAGGCAAGCGCTATACCACTGAGCCACCTTCCCAGCCCCTGGCAGTTGAAATTTTATCTCTTGTTTTCTCTCTGTTTTCTTGTAGTAGTTTCAAAGGTTCAGGTCTTCCATTAAAACCATTCAGCCATTTTGGATTGGCTTTTGTGTAGGGTGAAAGATTGAGTTCTAGTTCTAGACTTCCGTAGCCTTCCCAACATCATCTGTTGAAGCAGCTGTCTTTTCTACCACAACTGTTTTTTGGCATCTTTGCCAAAATTTAGATGATTGTAGCTATGTGAGATTGTTTCTGGATCTCCTATTTTGTTTGTCTTTGTGCTCATTTTGTATCAGAGCCATACTCAAAGCATCTCTTTATCAAATAATTTCCAATGGATAATTCAAAGTTCATTAATCATAATCTCATCTTCCATAATCTCAGACACTAGAAACTTAAGAAAATCAGGAGAGGACGTATGGATAAATTAGAAAATGAGATTATTTCTAATTTATCCATACGTCCTCTCCTGATTTTCCTAAGTTTCTAGTGTCATTTTTCTTCAGACAAGTTTGACAATTTAGACATGCATGGCAGTCTTCTTCCAATCTATGTTACTTTTAATAAATATGCCCATGCCATTCTACAAATAAATGAATTTTTTCTCATTGTAAGCAATCTTTTGATGTAACTGGGGTTCAGATTCAGAGCTCTATGATTGATAGGCAGGCCACTTTAAGCAATTTTATCCTTGAACTGCCTGTGCAGAAATGAAAATCCAGTTTTTGTCTATACTTATTTTGATATTTTAGGATTTCCTTGTAACTACAGTAAAGATGCCAGTGGGGTTTGGGTTAGAGGGGTCATTTTTTTTTTTTTTGTGGTCATGGGGCCTGAACTCTGGGCCTGGGCGCTGTCCTTCAGCTCTTCAGCTCAAGGCTATCACTCTACTACTTGAGCCAGAACACCACTTCTGGTTTTCAAGTGGTTTGTTGGAGATAAGAGTCTCATGGACTTTCCTGCCGGGACTGGCTTTTTTTTTTTTTTTTAATTGTGAAAATACCGGACAGAGGGGTTACAATTACATGGGCAAGATAATGAGTGCATTTCTTATCAAGCATTGTTGCCTCCTCCTTTGTTTCCCCTTCCCATCCCTTCCCTTCTCTTCCCTCTCACACCCCCCCCCCCCCCCCCCCCCGCTCCCCAGCCAAAGCTTTGAACCATGATCCTCAGATCTCAGCCTCTCGAGTAGCTAGGCCACCACGCCCGGCCTAGAGAGGGGTCTTTCTGACCTTAAGAGATCCAATGTAAGTGAAATTCTACTGCTCTTGACAAGAGAGAGTATCGGGAAGACAGGGTCACAACTGCATATAAGCAATTCTCCTAAGAGTTGAGGAAATCTTTTTAGGGGAACATGAATGAGAAGCAATCAGTATGCTTATGTTTTTTTCAACGCAATTTCCTGCTCTTAATTAAAAAGTGCCGGTGATTGGTGATGTTTACATGAAATTCTCAGGAAAGGAAGCTTGTTTTCCCTTGAATTTGACCTAAGATGTATTTCTGACTGTTACACAAGTGGATGCATTGTGAATTGGTTGACTCAGCATGAGGAGCTTCATTCATTCTAGCTTTCCTTGGTGACATTGAATTGTGAAATCTAGATGAGCTTCAGAAGGTCTATGTAAACACTGCAGTGGTCTGGAGACAATCCCCTATCTTCAAGAATTGCTCTATGAAGACCTTATTAAAACCACTGCAAGTATACAGCGAATTCCTCATTTAAAAGAATATACTCTTTAACTGTGTATCAGAAGCTGTCAATTTCAGACAACCTGAGCCCATAGATACTAAACCATAATGAGGACTTTTTTGTGACATCTGAAAGTGAAAAGTCAAAGAAAGATCCAGCAGCAGACATGTTTTGGTCAGGATCTTGGCTCTCACCTTGAATTCCCCAGCCAGATTAGGACCTCATGCTCACAAAGCTGGCTGCCAAGAATAACACAGAAGGTTAAGATGGGAGGAATGGGAGGACAACCACAGGCATAAAAGTTAGCAAGGTCCCATTTCACAAACAAGTCGGGCAGGATGGTTCTTGTCTTTAATTCTTGCTAGATGTGAGGTAGAGGTAAAATGAAGTTAACTCAAGCCTGGTGTGTGTGTGTGTGTGTGGGGGGGTGGTAGAATGTGAGACCCTACTAGCAAAGTAACAAAAGTAAGAAGTGTTGAAGATGTGGGTTAAGAAGTAGAGAAACTGCCTACTAAGCTCAAGGCCTTGACTGTAGACCTCAGTAACACTAACGTAACCCAACTAACCAAGCAAACAAATCAACTACAAAAACCAAAGATGGCTACCAGGCAGTAACTGGGACGGCATGCCTTCATGACCATTTCTGGGTTCAAAATGTTCCTTTTTCACACTCACTGATAATCTCTGTAGGTCTTCACTTAGAATGAACCAAGGTAAACTGGCCATTCTTGCAAAGGGTGTGAAGATATACTGATTGACTTTTGTCTGGAGCTAAAAGTAGGTAGTGAGAACACTCACTCATCAAAGTTACTAGTCCTTTACCAGCCAAAGTATTTCCTTAAAGAAAAATCAGCTGTATTGTGAAGGGGAACACGAAGAGTAAATGGTGATCAGGCTTGTGCAAGATTTTCCATTTTCATAGTGTTCCTATAAGAAATGATATCCCTGGGAAAAATTATGTCAAGTGAAGTAAGTCAGGCTCAGAGAGACAGAGGACACATGTTTTCTCTTATGTGTGGAAGTTAGATCTAAATGTAAATCTCTAAATCTAAATCTAAATGTATGTGTATGCATATGCAGGAAAAGGGAGGACTTGAAGATGAAGTGAGTGGGCAGTCAACTATGGGCAAATACTCATAATATTCAATGTGCATGTGTGAAAATGAAGTCAAGTATTTTGAGGAGATGGATGGGGTTGGAGATATTTAGGGGATGAAGAAAGGGGTGACACTGATCAAGATGCATTGTACTCACAAATTGGCATGTTGAATTTAAACTCCTTGGTACAACTACTTAAAGATAATAATAATAATAAAAAAAAGCCCCCAAACCCAAAAAACTTGAAACGGCCCTAAAAAAAGCAATATTTCATTTTACCTATAGGTGGCAGTAAAACACAGGCCTGGGACATAGGCAGTAGCCACTGAATTCTTAGTTCTGTTACTAGCAAGCACAAGATTTTACGCAAGTCATCATCCTTCCCTGGCTCAACATCTGCATTTGTACATAACCATCCCTCTAGCATTGCTATGAGTAGTAAATGGAATAACGTACGTCGGACACTTTCCTTGGAGCTTGACCCCTCTGTATGGGGACACATGATTTGCTTATGAAATGTAATAATGATTCCCTCTCTTATGTAAGTAATGTGTGTTATTAAGAACAAAGTTAAAAATAAAAAAGCCCCTCCAGGCTTTCCCAGTATTCCCAGAGAATATTATTCCTAATGATCTGAAAACAGAGTTCAGCAGGTTTCTATTGGTGTGGACATGTTCCTATTGGTAGAATGAACCATATTAAAACCCAGGAAACTCCTAACCAAGCAGTCATAGTTTGATTGATCCTTGATTACGTCCTTTAGCTCAGGAAATTGGAAAGTTGAATATGGCAATAATCAAGTGATTTTAATTTGGCCATTAACCCTTTGAGATCATTTATATTGAATTTCACTTTGTAAAAGGCTTTGTTATTATTTTAAAATTTGAATTTTATTGTAAAGGTGATGTACAGAGGGGTTACAGTTACATAAGTAAGGTAGTGAGTACATTTCTTTTAGAACAATGTCACCCCTCCCTCATTTTCTCCCACTTCCTCCCTTCCAACTATCCTCCCCCCAATTGGTTCACCCTTTGTCCCACAGTTTCTGTGATTCTCCTCCCCTTCGCCAAATCAGATAAGCATATATATATGTGTGTGTATATATATATATATATATATATATATATATGACAAAACATACAGAAATAAAAGAATGCTAACAGGGAATAAACCAAAGGGGAGAAAAAGAAAGAACTGCAAACAATACAATAAAAATTTCTTGGATTTCAATTTGATAAACATCATTGTATGGGGTCATCTGCACCTAGCGATTGAGAAGTTGTGATTCTCCTAAGAATATCCTAGACATATTCTAGTTATTACAAATGAGTTTAAAACTTCCAAAGATCCAGAAACACAACAAATTTTTTAAAAAGGTTGGATAAATGGGATTGAATTAAACTGAAAAGTTTCTGCATGGTAAAGGACATAGCTAGCAGGATAAAAAGCAAGCCCACAGATTGGGAGAATACATCAGATAAGGGCCTCATATCTAAAATATACTGAGGGCTCAAAAAATTAAACTCCCCCAAAACAAATCCTCAAAGAAACAACAACCCCATCAATAAATCAGCTGTAGACTTAAAGAGAGACTTCTCTTAAGAAGAAATAAGAATGACAATTAGACACATGAAGAAATGGTCAACATCTCTAGCCATAAGAGAAATGCAGACCAAACTACACTGAGATTCCACCTCTTCCCAGTTAGAATGGCCTTTATCAAGAAAATAAAGAATAACAGATTCTGACAGGGATGTGGCCAAAAAGGAATGCTACTACACTGTGGGAATGTAAACTTGTTCAGCCTCTCTGGAAAGCAGTATGTAGGTTCCTCAAAAGATTAAACATAGAACTTCCCTATAATCCAGCAATCCCACTCCTGAGCATTTACCCAAATGACCACAAACAAGGCCACACTAAAGCTAACAGCACAACCATATTCATTCCAGTATTATTTACTATAGCTAAGATATGGAATCAGTCCAGATGCCCCAGTAGGTGAATGGATCAAGGAAATGTAGTATATGTACACTGGAATTCTATGCTTCCATCAGAAAGAATGACATTGCCCCATTTGTAAGGAAATGGAAAGACTTGTAAAATATTATTAAATGAAGTAAGCCAGACCCAAAGAAATATAGGCTGCATGTTTTCCCTCATTCGTAAAATACTTTGTGTGGGGGGTTGGGGTGCGGTGGGGGGAGAGTAGCTCTAATCATTTGTTTTAAAGCACGCCTGAAAAGGCTTAGACTAAACTCCTTCAGGAAATCTCAATCAGCTTCGAGGTCTGAATGAATCACTTATGAGTGATTGCAGCAAAGCAAGTTTTGCTTTGCTTGACTGTTCTTACATATTTACAGAAGTGGTAAACGTAGTGCAATTTATATACAATTTGGGTTCTGTAAAACGTGGTTGGGGCAGGGGAAACGATTTTAACTTGGGAGACAAAAATATCTCTCCTGAAATCCTAGCAGCACCATTTGTCAGATGTGGCAATTTAGAAAATGCCTGCACATCTCTTAAGCTGTTTCTGAATCTGAGAAAGGAGTATCAATACCTGCTTTGTAGAGTTTGTAGAATGATTGGAAAACAATGGTTGTGGTTGTCTTTCAGAGTAGCCAAAAACAGATATTAAGTGCACAAAGGAATTCTTATTTAAGAAACTGCATTGGTACACCTGCAATTGTAAGGATATATCTATCCTAGAATGAGAAGTTCTTAAAATTCCATTTCCTGTTATTGAAAAGTCCCACACCAGATCACAAAGAGTTCTGCTGTTAGGTCTCATGGTTTCAAGTCCAAAGTAGGGATTTGCTTACTCTGTGCCATTGAGAACAACAAATAAGATCCAATTGCTGCTGCTGCCCAATCTATTAAATCTGTAATCTCAGCTTTGGTTATATACTGTACTGTCTTGTGAAAGTTTAAAAGATCTTAGTACCTTAGCCTACCATAAACAATTAAAGTAGGTCTAGTCTTGAACAAGTTATCAGTGTTTTTGTTGTTGTTTGCTTTTAAGAAACAACAGAAAAATTTCAAGTGTGCCCCATGTAGAGATACAACATTGTGAATGGATACTTCTCTCATGCAAGGGTACATTGCTACCTTGCTGCTTTGATCCATGTAGCCAGTTCTTAGACTGCCCTTTGAGTTGCCAGCCTCTAGGATGATTATTTTTATCCTCTCTGCTTCTATGGCCAACCCAGTTCTGGGGAACAAAAGAAAAAGAAAAACTTTTCACCAAAATACTCCCCTGCTCCATCAAGTATTACCTTTTCTCATGGGACCACAATCATCTTTATCCATGAAAAGAGCATGTCACTTCTTCTCCAGGAGGGCTGTTAATTTTGTGTTTTGTTTTCAGTCCTGGGACCCATCCCAGAGCTTCATGCATGATAGACTAGTATTTTGCCATGAATCTCTCTCCAGCTCTACTCTACACTTCTAAAAATAATTTTATGTGTTAAGAAATATGTATGTCTGCTCCCAGTACAAAGACATGTGTATATACTTATACATAAAATATAGGATCATTTTATTAGAAAAGAAGCTATTAAATTATCTGAACTAACATGGATAAACTCACAGACTTGACTGTTCTGTAATGTTTCTAAAGACATATTTTTCTTTTTGCCAGTCCTGGGTCTTGAATTCAGGGCTTGATCACTCTCTCTGAGCCTCTCTGTGCTCAAGGATAGTTCTCTACCACTTGAGCCACAGCATGACTTCCAGTTTTTTCTGAGTAGTTTATTGGAGATAAGAGTCTCATGGATTTTCCTGACTGGACTAACTTTAAACTGTGATACTCACATCTCAGCTTCCTGAGTAGCTAGGATTACAGGTGTGAGCCACCAGCGCCTAGCTAAAGACAAACTTTTAAACAACCAAAAATTGTCAGTGGTGTTTGTTCAGTTTGAAAACTATCAAGAATTGTTGATATTGTTGATATTGGGTTTGAATCCAATTTTGGGGATCTGAATCCCTAAAACATCTCCAATCCAAACAGTCTTGTCTATATATATATATTGCTGAGCTTTGCTGGTGGATTACTAATTGCTCTGCAATTGACCTTGATTTAAGGCATAGAAGCAGAAACTCCTGTACAAATACTTGCCAGTATTTGCTACAGGATTTAGTCAGTGTCTTTTTCATACCTTCTTAATTTTTGTAAAAATTCTTTGAACCTGGCAAAAAGGACCAGCGGATGCTTTTGAGCCAGAAGTTTATTTGAATCCTTCCTCTTGGTTCTCTTTGAATTTACCATAAGGTACCTTGCTTATCTGCATAAGTAATTGTCTATTAGGAAGTCATGAGATGGTTGGTTCTAATAGTGGATAAGCAACTTGATCTTGATATCTGGGCTTTTATGATCCTTTTTCACTTGACAATGCTATTCATCAAGTTTAAAACTTGGCTAAGTCCCATGTCTTCACAGGACAATGAACTTAATAGAAAGGGAAGCTATCTGTATGTCTAACAGGGAAGAAAAGCTGTCCGAGGAGCTTTCTCAGTAGACAGTAATGTTATCTCTCAAAGAAGAAAACAAATTCAGATGAACCCTTAAGCCAATCACTGACAAAACAGAATTAGACTTAGATCAATCATAATTCATTTCCAGGGACAGAATTTAAATTGTGGAGCTGGGTATATACCTCCAGCACTCTGGAGCTTGAGGAAGGAGGATTTGAATCTCAGGGTTAGCCTAGGCTGCAAAGAAAGACATTGTGCCAAAGAAAACAACAACAATAACAACAATAAAAGACAAGCAGGCACTTCACATTACTGGGAAGCATGTAATCAGGTTAGGATTATCTTTGAAGAGGTGGCTATTGGATTGATCATCATAAGCCTCTATTGAGAAACATCCTGATTCACTGTTCAAACTATCTCCATACTGTATAATTAGACATCGATCGATGGAAAAAGTGTCAGGAGACAGCTACAAACTTGTTTCTTTCTTTATGTGGGAATGTAGTTAGAGAGAGAAGAAATTTGACTTCATTGTATCAAAATATCATAGGAATTTACTGCTTCTACAAATGCTCTATTACAGATTTATTTTATTGGAGGTGACTGTGTCTTTGAGTTTTAAGAAGCTAACATTTCTTTGCATATAGTAGATGTTCAGTCAATGTGCTGTAAATCATTTCCCAATACAAGGCTTCGCTAAAATCAATTAACAAAATTATAAGACAAGACTCTTGTTTTGGTATCAATGCATGCTTAGTAAAATTTCCATTTCTATACCTTAATGTGGCAATGGACTTCCATCTTATTTTACTCTTCCAGCTCATAGAATATACCAAGTAGAGTTGGCAAGGTTATCTCATGAATTAGAATTCTCTAGTATGCTTGGAGTATGTGCAGAGATTCATTTGTTTTCCAAGCCCAAAGCCTTGGCTCTGTCTCAAGGTCATGGGTGTACTTCAGTGCCAGAGTCCCTGGGAAACATTGGCCCTCATGTCCCATACCTCAGCAGGGCCCATAGCTGAGTCAGAGCTGAGTACAGGAGACAACATGGGAACTTGTTTGACTCCTTTTCATGGGTTGATCTATTCACTTTACAGACAACCCATTTCTCCATTTGAAAAGATGGAATCCATGTGTCATACTAGAAATTTCTTGAAAGTAAAATACTCAATGGTATTTGAGGTAAGTACAAGGGAATTGAGAATCAAGAATGTTAAAAGGGGTGCCATTGACCAAGATAGATTGTTTTCACAAACTGGTGAAATGGTAACTTCTTTGAACAACCACTTAGAGATAATGATGATGATGATGATGATGATGATGATGATGATGATGATGATAATAATAATAATAATAAATGAATAACCAATAAAGTTTCTGGATTGTGATAGCTTATTATTCTCTACTCTCTATCACTGTCCGTGTCTGGATGTAACATTTTTTTTTTCTCTAAAGCCAACCCTGAGGGGAAGGAGACCCTTCTTCTCTTCTGAAATATGAATGCCACAGGATAGAAGGCTGTTTAGATGAGCAGCTGCTCTGGTAGTGCTTTGGCCTGGCCCTCTCCTTCCTGGGAGGAGGGACCTCTGGGAAGATTGACAAGCCTCAGGTGCCTTCATAAGGCCAGGTAGTTTTGGTATCTTTCCAGTTATTCTTAGACCTGGGAAGTCTTGAAGTCTTTCCTGAGAGGAAATCGAGGGCCTGAATTTCCTCAACTAGGGATTTTTATTACTAGAAGTTTCCTTGGGCTGGTTGCTGACTTGTTGGGAAGAACACTGAGTCAGAGTACAGTGACGAAGATCTCAGCAGCTGAAGCCACATGTTCCGGGTTTAGGTTTAGACTCTGCCAGTAGTGGGCTATGACCCTCAGGCAAGCTGCTCAGCCTTCTCTTGTCCCACAGCCTTGCTTTCTGTTCCTCTCTCCATCCCAGAGCTGTAATAAACAAGAACAGTATCTACCAGCTAGAAAGTACCATGGAGTAAGTGCCATCACTAGCATCCATCCCAATTCAGATAATAGTGATGTAGAGGATATTTGTAACACATATGACATCAAGCTTGGAAAGTGGCTATAATAGAATTAAAATTTTCTGTGTAGCCATTTGATGTGCTCACTATTTTTCATTCGCTTTTTTTTGTTGTTGATTGTAGGTTTTGAACTCATGGACTGGATGCTGGCCCTGAGCTCTTTTGCTCAAGGTTAGTGTTCTACCACTTTGCGTCACAAGGCCACTTTTGGTTTTCTGGAGATAAAAGTCTCACAGACTTTCCTGCCCAAGCTGGCTTTGAACTGTGACCTTCAGATCTCAGTCTCTTGAGTAGCTAGGATTATAGGCATGAGCTGTAGATATAAGCTATCATACAGGTATCTTATTCATAATTTCTTTGTTGTCAGATAAAACTAAAAGATTTTTTTTCTTCTTAATTTCTTCAGATACACAGGCAGATGTGATATATCTATGTCAGATTAAAAGGGATTTCTTTGGTCATTAAAAAAAGAAATCTATTGAAAGGCAAGCCACTTACAATGCCAGAACAAATAGCCAACTAGCATGTAGGTTGAAAGACCACTGGATTTAGGAAAGTTAGACTCTAGTATTCATTTGATTATTCTGGGTATAGTCATCAGATCATGCTATCATGTAATCTTCTCACCTAGTGTGTATTGGGGATACTTGAAGCTCAATGAGTGGTCTCTCATTTTAAGGAGGTATGAATGGTAGAATTACTAGAGAAAAGCAGAGATTGTGTTATTGAGGAATTATCTCTACTTAGGGATTAAATAGACTCAGCAACAGACTTATACAAGCAGAATATCTTCTTAAATCCTGAAATTTGCAGCTGGTATTACTCAAGTAACAAAAGCATTTCCAATATCAGGAGACCAGAGCCCATGTTGGCAAAGTGTTAGTGAAACCCATCCCAGTGCTTTGGTCTAACAGATAAACTGTAATATCTATATCTATATCTATATCTATATCTATATCTATATATATATGTACATGGAACTTTCTAGGCTACTTGGCATGGATTCTCAGTGGCAGCAAACTCATTAAAAATAATGACTGTCTTATAAATATGTTAGAAACAATAGCAAGCAAGAAAAACCACTTGAGTCCTTATCTTGGGGTTCATTTCGCCTGACATCAACTTATCTGACTTTCTGCTTGTCTCAGACATATACTAGGTATTGCAAATAAGGGAAACCATGGGACCTATGTTTCTTTGGGCCTGGCCTACTTCACCAGGTGGACCCATTGCAACAATGAAATGTACAAGATGCTATGTTGAAAAACAAACTTTACAACTTTGGTGAGGGGGTGGGGGGAGGGGGTGGGGAGATGGGAGGGCAGGGATGGTAAGGGGGAATAGGAGGAGGCAACAATGCTTGATAAAAAATGTACTCATTACCTTGCTCATGTAATTGTAACCCCTCTGTATGGTATTTTCACAATAAAAAACTTATTAATAAAAAATAAGAAAAAAAGTAATGACTACCAAGTGGTCCTCAAAAGAATTGGTCAAAACATAGCCATACTTACCTGGCATAGAACCCCAGGCTTGTTTTTGGTCTTGCGTTAAGGTTCTATGTTCTTGTCTGAACAAAATGGTGTGAAAATTAGTACCCACATCAGTAGGTTTCAGTGAGCATCATTAAGTTATAAAGAGAATGTGTGTCAAGTGCTCAGCCCAAACACTATTCAGACCTAAATACATTGCAGCTCTTCGTTCTTTTCTCATTGGAAGACACTCCCTAGGTTGCCCTGAGTAAATGAACAGCATCATGATGAAGAGAATTCTTTTCCTGGTTCACACCAACACTAGCTTTTTTTTTTTTTCAGGGAAGTCTAATTTGTGTTTCCGTTAAGTGCTACTAAGACTGGTGAGACTGGAATGGGACACCCACCCTATTTCTGTCACAACCTGTGAGTCAGGTTGAGACAGGTTGTCTCTTTCTTACACTGTTTCCATTTACGAAGGCCACTTTTCCCACCACCTTGTTTTCTTTAATAGGCTAAGGAGCCAGGAGTCCTCAGGTTGAAGGCACAAGCTCCTGGAAGGAAGAAATGACTTGCTTAAGGCCATATAGAATGACTTGGCACAACCATGAATTAGCCAACTTTAATAAGCGTTTCCCATGTGCTGACCGAGTTCAGCACCTTAAAGGCATTATCTTGCTTAATCCCAAGACAACCTTTTGGAAAGGAACTTGTATGAGGAAACCAAAGTCATGAGAGGTATACAATTTGTCCAAATGCCCACAACTCATAAGAGCCACTGTTACCTTAGAAACTTTATCTTCCTCTGAGGGCAGTTAATTGGGCTCCAGGTACTGTAATTTTAGTTTTTCATTCTTAAGAAGTTAAAGGGCAGATTTGATGCATGCCTAACACTTCGTTTATTGATTATATGTGATGACTTCAATGGAGGATCTCTCAACCCATTGTGCTGGTCAACAGTCCAGTAGTCTGATAGAACACCAGAGGCAATTCACTGGTAAGAGAAAAGGTTTATTCTGATTCACAGTTATGGAGATGTTAAACTGTCCCAAACCAGGTGTGCCTATTGCTTTGGCTTCTGGTAAAGATATTATATCTTGGTAGGCCCTTGAGACTGAGACTGAGCAAACCACTTACATCACAAGCAAGGAAGCCAAGAAAAAACATGAAGAGAAAGAAATACAGATCTCTGATCCCTTTGGGGAGCACACCTCAGGGATCTAAGAACTTCCAGTGGACTGTTTCTTCTATAGCCCACAGAGCAGACATAGAGGACCAAACCTTTAGTGACCCCAGTCTTTGAGGGATAGCCATCCCAATCCCTGCACTGGGTGAAATTGAAGACCACATTGGTCTTTAGTTGTTTAAAGACTCATGACAAAGAGTTTCTATGTTGTGACTCACTTGGAAAATATGGAAGAAGCTTCTTTGTAATTGGCAGTGTCTGGAGCCAAAGAGGGTATGGAGGGAGTTTGGGAGCCTGTCCTCAGATACCATGATAAGCAGGTATTTCTACAACCATGTGTTTTCTGGTGAATGAGTGGTGTTGCGTGAAAAGCATGCTGTGCTGTTGTAAGTTTGTGAGACGCCGTGTCCTGTAAGGTAAACAAGTCTCTTCAGAGCCTCAATTTGGCAGTGTTTATGGTGAAATGCTATGCATTAAGTAACTTAGTTGACTTCTAGAAGTATTTGTGAATGGACATCTTAGATGGAATTAACTCTCCTGCAGAAAACATTTTGAAGAACCCTAGGAAAAATAATTCGGCATGTACACTTAGGGTTAAACCCATGCTTCGCCACTCATATAACTTTGAGAAAGTTATTTGAACCCTGTTCTGCCTCCCATCATTAGCAAAATTAATATAATAATGGCATCTATATTGCAAGGCTGTGAATATGGTCATGGTTAACATTCTATAAGTGTTAAATGCTGTCTTTCCAAAATAATCCTATTGTTTTAAAACTGGGGTTAGTTCCTCATCTTCATGTAATTTAATCCTATTTTCTTTATATTGTCATCTGATGAAGTATGAAGGGAAAATAGCCACAAAACAAAATAAAACAAATCTTAATTGTTGTCTATGTGGCAGGCCATGTCCAAGCCTGTTATCAACATGACTGATCATGAGTTTTTAAACAACATAAGGCCTGAGGCAAAGGTCAAGTGGTAGACCACCTGTCTAGCCAGCAGGAGGCCCTGAGTTCTGTCTGCAGTATGAGAGAGAGGGAGAGAGAAAAAAAAGAGGGAGAGAGAGAGAGACAGAGACAGAGAGACAGAGAAATAGAGAGAGATAAGAGAGAGAAGAAAAATAACTGGGTTGTTATGTTAGCCATGCTCCAGTATTTTATGCCTTTAATCCTAGCTGTATATATATGTATATGTATATATATGTATATATATATATATAGTGTCTCTCTCTCTCACACACACACATATATATATACATATATATTATATATACATATATATATATATATATTTTTTTTTTTTTGGCCAGGCACCAGTGCTTATACCTGAATGCTCATACCTATAATCCTATCCTAGCTACTTAGGAGGCTTAGATCTGAGGATCACATTTGAAGCCAGCTTGGGCAAGAAAGTTTATGAGACTCATCTCCAATTAACTACAAAAAACAAACACCGCCCCCCCCCCCGAAGTCAGAAATAGAGCTGCGACTCAAGTGGTAGAGTTCAAAGGCTCAGCGACATGCCCAGGCTCTGAGTTCAAGCCTCAGGACTAGCTCAGTAAAACAAAAACAGAGACAAAAGCCTTCAATGAGTTCCCACTGTATGTACTGATTCCTTCCTTCCTATGTCCCCTTGGCACTGTCAAACTCTGTCCCATCTCTATCCCTCAGATGTCCTGTCTCAGTTCCCTATGACAGGTCTTCTTGCTGATCTATGCTCTATTTTGACTTAGTATCTAGCATCTGCCTGAATGCTCTGTTCATGCAGCTATGCACAGCTTCATTTCACAGCTCAATATTGACACCACCCAAGATATTTTCTGATATCCAAAAACTATCCCCCTCAGATTAGATGCCCAGCTACCTGTAGCTGCCTTAGGTCTATTTCCATCTGAAATGTCAAAACTTCTTTTCATCAGAGGCATAGATTTAAGTAAGAATCCATTAAATGCTTTGCAGACAAAGTAAGTGACCAAGATCCAACTTAAAACTAGGGAATTTCTCTTTCCTTAATGTATATTTGTTTTTTAATGAGTCATATACATTTTTAAAACTCCATTATATATTTTTATAAGACTTGATTCAAAGTGATGAGTCAAAAATCTTTTTTTCCTCAGGCAGAGAGGTTTCTGTTGACCTAAGATGTGTCCTTTGGTCTTTCGCTGAAGAATGGTTGACATGAGTAACAGCTTTGTTACTTCAGCCAATTCAAATAAAAGAACAATAGACTATCTAATATTGTTCAGTGTGGCTAACAGGAAACACTATGCTTATTGTGGTTAAAATCTGGTCTGGAAAAAAAGAATATCTCATCTGAGCTATTCTATCATCTCACAGGTTCTGAGTTACCTGTTGAAGAACTTTAATTGAGTTGTTCTTAAGCTTGGATAGATACTGAAATTCAGTTAAATGTGACTTTGACTATAGCATGTAATATAGAAAGCATACATTTCTTTTCTTTTCTTTTCTTTTTTTGGGGGGAGGGGGTCCGGTTGTGGGGCCTGAACTCTGGGCCTGGGTGCTGTCCCTGAGCTCTTCAGCTCAAGGCGAGCGCTCTACTACTTGAGCCACGCGCCACTTCCAGCTTTTTTCTTTTTGCTTATGTGGTACTGAGGAATTGAACCCATGGCCTCAGGCATGCAAGGCATGCACTCTATCACTGAGCCACCTTCCCAGCCCCTAATTATATGATTCTTTTTTTTTCGTCAGTCATGGGGTTCAAACTCGGCCTGGGTGCTGTCCCTGCACTCTTCAGCTCAAGGTGAGCACTCTACTGCTTGGGCCACAGCGCCACTTCCGGTTTTCTAGTGGTTTACTGGAAGATAAGAGTCTCATGGACTTTCCTGCCCGGGCTGGCTTTGAACCGTGATCCTCAGATCTCAGCCTCCTTAGTAGCTAGGATTACAGCAGTGAGCCACCAGCACCCTGCATTTCTTATTTGTCTGAAATAACTATCTGTTTGGAACACAAATATATTTTTCTTCATCTGGTCTCAACCTTGGGTTAAATTGTGACCCAATTGTACAGTAACAGCAAACCCATTCTCTGGAGAATTCCTAATCTACTGATAAAAAAAAAAAAAAAAAAAAAAAAAAAAAACTTTTATGAAAAGTTTGTCCTCTAATGATTTTTTTCCCTTTCTTCCTAAAAGGAATCAAGGTGGTAGTGTCAATTGATGTCCTGATCTGAAATATCTAGAATTGACTTACAGAGGAAGCAACAGGAGGGCTCTGAGCATTTACCTACATGGGCAGTCTTGCTACCGTCACCTCATAGAAGAGGATTTGAGCCCCAAACAAGGAATTCCCATTCTCTGAGAACTCAGAAGCACAGAAACATGAACAAAGTGACCAGAGCACTCCTTTACCATATAAGGGAATTTTGATGCCCTCTTTGCTTATGTAGTTCCATCTTAATGCTTATACAGTTCCATGTTTGTGTGTGTGTGTGGGGGGGAGGGTTGTGTTGTGTTTTTTTTTTTTGTTTGTTTTGTGCTAGTCTTGGGGCTTGAACTCAGGGCCTGCATGCAGTCCCTGAGCTTTTCTTTTCTTTTCTTTTTTTATTGTGAAAATACCATACAGAGGGGTTACAATTACATGGGCAAGATAATGAGTACATTTATCAAGCATTGTTGCCTCCTCCTTTGTTTCCCCTTCCCATCCTTTCCATTGCCCCTCCCCTTCCCCACCCACCCCCAGCCAAATTGTAAGGTTTGTTTTTCGATATAATGACTTGCACATCTCATTGTTGCAATGTGTCCACCTGTGTCCCTGTTTAAATGGTTTGTTTTTGCCCTTCCCCTCCACAAATTATACCAACATCAAATACAAAATTCCTCAAAGCTAGTACTCTACCACTTGAATCAGAGATCCACTTCCAAGTTTCTAGTGGTAAATTGGAGATGAGAGTCTTAAGGAAGTTCTTGCCCAGGCTGACTCTGAATCATGATCATCAGATATCAGCCTCCTGAGTAGCTGTTGCATGGAATAGAAAAAGGAAACATTAGGGAGCTGCTGTAGTAATCTAGGTGTGAAATATTGGTATTTGAACTCAGGTGGATGCAATAAAGATGGAGGAAATCAGGGAAGTTTGAGATACATGTAAATGTAAAAGGAAGAGGATTTGTTTCTTGATGAAGTAGCATTGTGGTTGGGAAAGAGATGATATTCTGTACCCCGATGAGGAAACCTCAGGTTGAAGATGGTTTGCAGGGGTGCCACCAGTGCACTGTGCTATTATTTGGGCCATAATATACTTGGGAAGCCTTGAACACTTGCAAATGGACAGTTACAGTCATACTTGCTACTTTAAAAGTATACATTTACCTTTTCTATTTGGTGTCTGGTGGGCTAATTCCTGGACAGATGGCACAACTGAAAAAGAAGGAGATAGGACTGAATAGAATAGGGACACAGAAGCATGGCGGAGTGAATACTCAGTTATTAACGGCTCCAGTTGAATGCCATTAATCAAGCCCCAGCCTTCCATGTGCCCCTGAGCAGAAGTCTACATCCTTATCTCTCATGTATTCTCAAGACCATCTTTTCTGAGGTCTCAAATGAAGCACTTCCAAGTAAAAAGTAAAACGTGATTTATCTGTATGTTGTTTGTCTTACAATCCTTATTCATCTGTGAAACACTTTTGTACTTGTTCTGCAACTCTAGTCCACACATTAAGCCTTTCCAGTCATGGGATTTTGCCCCCAGATACTGAGATCTAGGAAAAAGGAAAAAGAATTGTTCATTCTTATCTCTTTGATGTTTGTTTCAATAAATATAACTCAAATAAATCATTTAATGGAGTTATTTTAAGACATAAATACTGAAGATAGATCTTATCTATGATTCACTGTCTTCCATACACTCATTGCCAAGGGAATTTTAATTTTCAAAGGAATATAAAACATTAGATAATATTTTAATGGGTGACTATCACATTGGAAATATATTTAACATTCCTAAAAAGTTTCAAGAGTATACGGAAGTTCATGGTTGCCATCATCTGATTATAGTTGTCACCTTAAAAAAGTCTTAATATATTTGCCTCTAGTTAATTTTAAAGGTAAAACCCTGTTGTACTTAATAGTCTTTCATTAAAAAAAGACATTCCTACTCATTGTAGATCTAGAATGGAATTTCTGGTCACAGAGATTGTGGGTTTTTAATAGAAGAGAAATGATTTTCTATAGGTGTGTAGATGGTGCAGTGACTGTCAATTTTAAGAACAGAAGGAAATTCAATATGATAGTATTCTCAGCTATAAGTGGGAAGTATGATAGAAGATTAGGGGGAGTGTGGAGGGCTTTGGTAACTCTGCTTAAATTTAGTCACCAAGAGCAACAGAAATCAATCATATCCAATTTTAACATAAATAGCAAGCATACATTTTATGTTTTAGAAAGATCATTTCTGTTTGGGGAAAAAATGAAAGAAGATAAAAAGAAAAGTACTGGATTTTTATACAAGTTCATTTTACCTATTTTAAGCCATATGAATATTCACAGTATTCCAGAAGTTTCCCAAATGCAGAGAGTAGTTGAGCTTAGGACGGCACAGATGATGAGAATCTCAAATGGTATTTTATTAGGACAAAGAAATTGATAAGGTTGATGGAGTAACAGGAGTAACTTTTATGAATGGATGAGCAGTGGAAAGACACCAGCCATCAGCTGGCAGAGCCCACAGCATTTCTGGGCTGAGAGATTAGGAAAGCCTGGCATATCCATAGCCTCTGAATTCCTCTTAAAGCAAATGTGGTAGACTGGCAAGAAGAAAGGGATGGCATGATCTATCATTCTCAGTTGGTGAAGAAGGAAAGATGGAGTTAACATTAATTTAAGTGAAATGGAAGGAAATATAGGAGGATGACATTTTGCCAGAGAAAACTGAAATGACTCACAGGTACCTCCTTATAAGCACTTTGAATTGTCTGGCTTGTGCACTGGCTGTCAATAATCCTTTAGATGTCAGGAAACACACTGCCAATCTAGTGCTCAACAATTACGAACAATAAAATGGAGTCTTGAGGTGCTTTAATGTACTAGAATGTTGCTTAGAGTGATTAATGGCTTAACACTGGAACATTTTCCTACTCCTTTTGGTGTCAGACAGGGAGGTAAAAAAAATCTCTTGTTTACTATTCTGTGTTTAAAAAAAGATGAGAAATTGAAAAACAGAAGGTTAAACAAACAAAATAGCTGATTTAGAAGACTGGACCCAGGCCCTCAATCTCCAAGGATGTGGTAGGCTTAGTGGATTCAACTATGAATACCATGTTGTATCATTTCCTTCTCAACAGTGCCTATTACTCATTTTTGTTTAATTACACAAGAGTGCATTATCTCAAACTATTGTATGAAGGATCACTGATGAAAAAATGGCTTTCTTTCCTTCAAGATCAGAACATTCCATAAGAGAGGAATTAAAGTCCCTCATATTTGTTTTCACATTTCCAGTACCTAATCCACAAAAGGTGTTCAAAAATAATTTGTTTAGCCAAACATGGTAGTTCATGCCTGTAATCTTAGATACTTGGGAGGTAAAGATCAGGAGGATTATAGTTCAAGGCCAACCCATACAAAAAGGTAGCAATATTCTATCTTGATCAATAAGCTGGTAGGTTGGCGCACCTCTGCGATCCTAGCTTGACACAGGAAGAATAAAGTAAGAGGATCAAGGTCCAAGACTGGCTAGGACAAAAAAATGTAAGAGAATACTGAAAAAATAACTAAAGTAAAAAAGGTAGAAGTTTAGCACAAATGATACTTTGCTTGCTTGTGGAAAAGTGAGAGGTCTTGAGTTCAAACCCCAGTACTCCATGCCAACCCCCACTAAAAAAACTTCACTTAATGAACTTATGTGTGTTGCAATGAGACTAGGTATATGTTCAAGTAGCTTTAATGCAGAGCACTGTGATTTTTTGCTTTAATAGAGGCATAAATAGTGCTAACACTATCTGTGGGAAACACTCATCTGAACACAGAAAAAAATGCACAACACATAAAAAATACACAATCTACTTAATGATAAGAAAATGAAACAAGATATGATGTGAAGCTCAAAGACACATTTGAGATAATCAAAGATACCTTTGAGATAATGCAGTTACTTGTTTCAACCCATTTCAGGCTGGCTACAAAATACTACTGATGGTGCAATCAGTACCATTTATATATAAGTAAAGTATGTCTTATTCTACAATATGAGCCTCATTCTATAACTTCTCTTTGTTGGGTAGTGTCATAGTTGCATGTTAAAATGTGAAAACTGCTATTTTGCATTTCTTTGTAAGCAATGTTTGATTTCATGTCTACAATGTAGAGTTGCTGTACCATATGAGTATTTTGTACTGAAATATAAGCCATTTTGTGTGGGATGATTTCACTAAATAAGCAGCAGAAGCCAACCACTTTAGTGCAGACAATAAGACTGTATGTGTCAGCCTTCTAAAAAGTTAAACTGTGAGCTCCTACACCTTATTTTCATAAAAGATCAAATCTCTTGTAGAACTCAAAAAAAAAAGATAAAGAATTGGAGCATTTTCAGAGACTAGAATTAAGATTAAAAATTCCTTTATGTGCTTTCAGAGAATCTAGTTATAGTTCACATTTCCCTTTGAAAGAAAACTTCTTGGCCAGAAGTATAATTGAATAGGTATTTTAATTAATGCTTTTACAATGTGAAATATATTGAGATAATCCACTGTAGAACAAGAGGAGGGAATGCCAGCTACTTGCCATCCTGAACTAGAATTGCATCTGTGGCCAGTACCATCACCCTGGAAGGTGCATCTGCTTCCTCCTATGTTTGGTGAAAGGATTGGATTGTAGCAGTTTCCTACAACACTAGGAGCTAAACTTCTTTTTAGTGTAAAATATAGTTTGTAGTATTTTCTATTATTCCAAGAATGAAATGCAAAGCAATATACTCTCTGTAGACTGTATAATTTGGTATAAGTCAATACAATATATTCTATCGATAGTATAGGTAAGAATAAATAAAATAATTTATAACTAAATACTACATTCTTATCATAGGAACTCACTCCAGTATGGATACTCTAGGGCATATAATGAAACAGACAGAAGCTTGACCTTACTTTCAAGAGGTTTATTCATTTGAGAGAGGAAATAATAATTCAGCTCAGAAGTCTGAGTTTGGATGCTTGAATAAAAAACAAGGGTCAAATTCGTTTGTAGATGACAAGAGAAAAAGGGAAAGGGAAGTAATAAAGGAAATGTAGTATTTCTTTGATAGCTGTTTTTACTGCTTCTTAATGGTTCCACTGCTTCACTAAAAAAAGCTTTGGCAGTGTAAGCACATATGAGGAAGTGCTAAGGGGTTGTTGACTTAGAGTAGTCAGGAGCCCTCTTTGAAGAGGAGATAGGGGCACAGGAAACAGACAGATGCAATACATAAGGACAGTGAAAAGGAGAAAGGTAAGAGAGTCCTTGGCATATGCCAACTAATTGTAAGGAAGTTGATTGCAAAAGACTTGAGCAGAACACACAGTTGGAAGTGTACATGAGGCAGAGAAGGCCAGAGAGGGGAGGAGGACAGCACTAGTATTGGAGACTAGCATGTAGTACTTGGAAAGCCACCATGTAGCCTTCTGACTTTTATAGTTGGTGGCTTACTGGGAAGTAATTAGGCCATTGTTAATGGCAGGAATAGCAGGGAACACCTGGGATTTTATCATCAGAAACCTCCTATTGAGTCACTCAAGAAAATGAAAATATCTTATAATTCACTGTTCCTTCATCTTTTTCACTCTCCTGCTCCTTGGGAGTTTGGACTTCATGGTACATCAGTTTAATCTCTGCCTTGGCCCTTTTCCTGTGAGTAAACTTTCTGTCACAATGTATCTCCAGGTAAATTCAACTGCAAGGGGACCCTCTAAATATGAATGGAGAAAAAAACATAAAACCATGTTGCCTGCTTTTATTTAAGGGAAATATTTTAGAATTTATTTGACTGTTGGTCTGAGCCTAATTGTTCTTTCTTTATTGAAAAGGTGATGTACAGAGGTGTTACAGTTATGCGAGTCAGGTAATGAGTACCTTTCTTTTTGGTGTTACCCTCTCCCTCATTTTCCCTCAGTTTTCCCCTCCTGACCCCCCACCCCATGTTGTATAGTTCATTTCCAACACAGTATCTAATGGGTTTCACTGCTGAATTGGTTCACCCTTTGTCCCACCATTTCTGTGTCTCTCCTTCTGCTTCTCAAATCACATAAACTTATATAAAAGACAAAGGTACAGAAATTAAAACTGGCCACAAAAAGGAAAAGAATCAAAGAAAAAAAGAGAACTGAAAACAGTACAGTATAAAAAAACAAACAAACTATTGTTTCCATTTCTTGGAGTGCATTTCAATAAGCATCATTTTATCTGATCAAATGCTCATAGCTATTGAGCCATTATGATCTTCTCCTAATCACGTTCAAGTGTAATGTTTGTCTTTTAGTATCCATTGGGCTTACTTGTAGATTTATAGGCACATTCTAATTATTACAAATGAGAGAAACTATGCAGCCCATGTTTCTCTGGGTCTGGTTCATTTTGGTTTAATACAATTTTTTCCAGTCTTTTCATTTCTTTAAGAATGGGGCAATGCAATCCTTTCTGATGGAAGCATAGAATTCCATTACACACACACACACACACACACACACACACACACACACACACACACACACACACACACACACACACGCCAGATTTTCTTGATCGATTCATCCACTGTGGGGCATCTGGGTTGATTCCACATTTTAGCTATGGTAAACAATGCTGCAATGAACATGGTTATGCTGGTGGCTTTAGTGCATCCTGATTTGTGGTCATTTGGATAAATGCCCAGGAGTGAGATTTCTGGGTCATAGGGAAGCTCTATGTTTAGTCTTTTGAGGAACTTCACACTGCTTTTTAGATTGGTTGCATCAGAATCAATTCCAAATGGATCAAAGCCCTCAGTATAAGACAAGATACCATGAAAATGTTACAAGAAGAAATAGGGGAAACACTAGGGCTCTTTGGCACAGGTTGAATCTTCATGAGTAGAGATCCAGAATCTCAACAAATCAAAGAAATACTAGATAAATGGGATTGCATCGAACTGAAGAGTTTCTGCATGTAAAAGACGCAGCTAGCAGGATAGAAAGCCCACAGAATGGGAGAAGATCTTTACTAGCTATGCATCAGACAAGGGCCTCATATCTAAAATATGCTTAGAGCTCAAAAAATTAATCCTCCCAAACAACTTTTCAAAGAAACACCAACCCCACCAATAAATAGGCTAAAGACTTAAAGAGAGACTTCTCTGACAAAGAAATAAGAATGACCAATAGACACTTGAAGAGATGTTCAACATCTCTAGCCATAAAAGAAAAGCAAATCCGAACAACATTGAGGTTTTATTTCACCCCCTGTTAGAATGGCCATTATTAAGAAAACTAACAATAGCTGATACTGGCCAGAATGTGGCCAAAAGGGAATGCTAATAGTGGGAATGTAAATTTGCTGATTGTTTGATTTTATGACTACTAATGTCAAACACTAATGAAATACAATGAAATTTCAGTTCCTCAGTCAAACCTAGCAATGGTTCAAATGCTAAGTAGCCACAGTTGAGAGGGGCTGCTCCATAGTACAGAATAGTTACAGTCACAGCACATTTTGATGTCACAGAAAGAGCTAGGGAACTAATGCTGCTCAAGAGTTTATCCCACTTACACATTGTAGTCTGTGTTCTTATGTTTTAAATAAAGCCAGAGAGCTCCCTTGGTATCTATTCCTCTTCTGAATCTTACTGTATTTTCTATGCCATATAGTTCTTCAAAAGAGCACCTACATATACCTTTTTTTCTCTTTGAATTCACTTTTTAAATTTCTTCATTCTCACTATTCTATGAGAACATTTTTTTTTGTCACGGTAATGGAAGATCTTTTGCTAGCTCTACTGACCATTAATGAACCAGATACTCAATGCAGTTGATCTAGAGATATATTTACTGAATTTCTGAGATGAAACTCTCCTGGTTGCCTTTCTTGCTCTCTGCCTTCTGATTTCTTCTTTTTTTTTTTCTGTCTGAATTTAATCACTTGTGCATCACACACAATCTTATTGTTTTAAGTAACATTTTACACTGAGAAATTAAAATATTATCTCTGGTTAGACTTCATTTTGAATTTCATATTTACCTATCCAACTCATTGCTAGCTTCTTCAGAATCACTATCTGAGTGTTTAACAAATATTTCAAATCTGGCCTGTCCAGAATTAAGCTCTTGTCTCCCTTCCTACATATAGCACTGCTTTTCTTTTCTTTTCTTTTTTTGGGGGGTCTAGTCGTGGGGCCTGTACTCTGGGCCTGGGCGCTGTCCCTCAGCTCTTCAGCTCAAGGCTAGCGCTCTACCACTTGAGCCACAGCACCACTTCCGGCTTTTTTCTTTTTGCTTATGTGGTGTTGAGGAATCGAACCCAGGGCCTCATGCATGCAAGGCAAGCGCTCTACCACTGAGCCACCTTCCCAGCCCATAGCCCTGCTTTTCTTTAAAACGTTTTGTTTCAGCACATCTAATCCTTTCTCAAGCCTACATCTTGGTGTGGGTTATGACTCTTCCCTTTGCCTCCCAACTATATTCAGTCTATCAGCAAATTCTCTCTGCTTTGTATTTAACAAATCTCTAAAATGTCACTACTCTTATTTCTTCTGCTACCATTAAAATACAGGCCACCCTCCTCTCTCACCTCAAGTATTGATATAACCTCTTAATTAGTCTGATCAGTCTGCCTCCTTCTTCCCTCATTCCCTTATTCAATATTTTCAATTAGAAATAGATTTATTCTGAATGAGTAAAGGAAATAAAGAGTGATTTCAAATTCAGCATTTTAAAGTTTACATACTAGTCATCTCTGAGTTGAATAGCATATCCTAATTGACAGACTGATGAAAACAAAGGGAGAGGGTCAATTGTTGCCATGCTGACCTTGACTAGCTGACCTTGACTAGAAAAGATCCCAGGTGGAGATGGAAAAGCTGGCTGAGAAGGGTACAGAGGTAATTAGTTCAGACCAGGAGATACAGCATGTGGGTTCAGACACAAGCATATGGTGGTAACTGAAAGGATTTCTCTTCTAATAGCATTTGTTTAGTGAACTATAGGAAGAAAGATCACCAGACTGTGTGAGGAAGTGTAGAATCAGTTCCAGAATCACAAACAGAAAGGTGGCTTCCCTTAGGGCCCCTAAATGTTAGAACTCATGAAGTCAAATTGAACAGAAAACATGCAGCCTGGCTTTATGTTTTTTCTCTGTTCATAGGCAGAAGGTCTTCTTGCAGTTGAATTTACCTGCAGTGACGTTATGAAAAAAAGTTTAGTCAAAGGAAAAGGGCAAGGCAGAGATTAAACAGTTGTACAAAGGAGTCCAACCTCTGCAGGATCAGAACAGTGAGAAAGATGTATTGTAAAATATTTTAATCTTACGGAGGAAGTGACTCAATATGGGGTGTTCTGAGGATGAAATTCCAGGTTTCATACTGCTAACAATGGGCTAAAGTTTTTCCTTATATTTTCTATTTTCTTACTGTAACAGTTTAAGGGGATTCCTTTTTCCATATGGCTGTGTTGGAAATTCACTCCATGAAATTTTCAGAAATCTACTCCAGGAACTTTTTTTTAAAATCAGGTATTTGAAATACTAGAAAGATGGCAAATTTCCAGTTTCCATCCCTTGAATGATACTTTACTACTTTGTCTTCAAATAGATGATTTTGTACTCTCAGAATCTTATATATCAAGTATGATATTACCAAGGACTATTGAAACCTTCATTCTGGGATAAATTTTTATTTGAATCACATTAATTTACACGAGGCATGTTAATTTACATACATGAACAATTAGTTCAGCTAATCACCTGTAACTTATGCTTGTAATTTTAGCCACTCCAGAGGGTGGGATCTAGAGTATCATAGTGTGAAGCTATCCTGAGGAGAAGAGCTTGTTAGACTCCATCTCCAAAATAACTAGCAGAAATCTAGGCTGGAGGTCTGACTCAAGTGCTAGAGTACCTGTTCAACAAGTACAAGGAACTGAGTTTGTCTACCAGTACCACCAAAATAAAAATAAAAATAAAATAGGAGTGACTAGCAAAATCGCTACTATAAATGTAAAGTTCTAGATCTTCAACCAGCTCTTATTATAATAGTCCATCTCCAGCTACCATCTTTTAAGCACTGCTTTTGACCTAAGATTTCTTTGTGTGCTCAAATTTTATGCAGTTAATATGAATCTTACCCTAAAAGCTTGACCATAAAAGAAAATTTACATTAAGAAACAAACAAGCCTGGGAACCAGGGTGGCTTATGCCTTTAACCTTAGCTAGTTAAGATGCTGAGATCTGAGGACTGTGGTTCCAAGACAGCCCAGACTCTCTGTGAGACTCTTGTCTCCAATTAACTACCACCACCATCAACAAACAAAAGCCAAAAGTGGAGCTGTGACTCAAGTGGTAAAGTTTTAGCTTTGAGCAAATATGGCAGGGACAGCACAAAGGCCCTGAAGTTCAAGCCCCAGCACTGAGGTGGTGGGGAGTTAGGGAGGGGAGAGAGAGCAGCAGTTGAATTGGCTCTCTTCTTCATTCCACCAGAATAGCACGATAGTTTGAATTATGAACATGCTACATTACTTTCCACCTATTTCTAACATATCAGGATTTGTATGCAAAGGAAACATTTGGAGACCATCCCTAGGGTCTGTGCTATTTCTAGAACAAATTCACATTGTCCATTGATGTGTCCAGTGATGTGTATGCCTGGAGACCAGAAAGCTCTCAGCTTGGAACTGAGAAAGCATTGTCAGGCTGGAAATACTTTGTCTTAACTTTTCTCTGTATAAATACAACTATTTCCCCAAGTCCTGTCACTTCTTTGTGAACCTGACAGGAAGAATCTGGGGTCCTCATTCCTAGTGGTCTTTGACAAAGTAACTTCTCTCCCATTCCCAGATCTTTCATCCTGGAGATAGTTTCATTCCTCCTCCTCTTTAGAATTGCTACGAGAACTTTCCTAATTACTCGAGGCTTTTATATAGTCCTTAGATATTTCCTCTTCAGATCCTGTAACTTCAGTGCCCCCTTAAGGTAAGAGAGTACAGAGGATGAAGGGCTCACAAAACACAAAACAAGCTGGGTGGCTGTAATCCTAGCTTCTCAGGAGGCTGAGATCTGAGGATTCGCAGTTCAAAGCCAATCTGGGCAGGAAAGTCTATGAGACTCTGATCTCCAGAGTGACAGAGCACAAGCCTTGAGTGTGCTCCAAGTGGTAGAGCATAAAAGAGTATAAAAGTTCAGCAACAGTGCCCAGGCCTCGAGTTCAAGTCCCATGATTAACAAACAAACAAAAAAGTCACAAAGCAATAACATCATAAAGTGTCCTTGTACTCTTAGAAAGACCATTACCATGGTTATCTGAGCCAAGACCCTGACTTATCTGCTATTCAGACAGTTGTGTGCTGGAGAGAACAATAATTACAACCTTCCCAAGTCCCCTGTCTTTCTGGGCTGCTCACCTTGGTGTAGATTACTTTACTAATTAGAACTTTGCCACGAAAACCCACTATGACATCCAGTTGTATGTGGTAATGCTCACAATGTCCCCTCCTTGAGCAAACTCTGCAGGCCTGTTATGCTAGGATGGCAGCCAGGATGGCCTACTTCCCTGATGCCCCACTGACCTACTAAAATTCCTGAGGTTCTGAGCCCTGTCATCTGAGCTCCTGAGTAACGGCTACTCAGGAAATTAAAGCCTAAACAAGGAAATGTATTTCTGCTCCACTGAGTTAAGCCTTGACCTCAATGTAATGGTGATTTTACTGAACATAAAGGTGGTTCTGGGAAAGACAAACCTGCTAATTCACAATGTAAACCTGATAACAAAGGGACACATTCTTTCTGGCTGGGTAAATAGACTCCATTAGCTCTGTTGTTCTTGAGTTTCTCCAATGTGGTACTAAGTTTAGAACCATATGACCCAGCCTTGAGGACAACGCTGTCATCTTTTCCATGAGCATCGCAGTCCAACTTCATGGACTTAAATTCACATCTTTTCCCAAAGGAACATTCTGACAATACTAAGGACATTTGTGTTATATTTTTATTCTGTAATGAAATTGATTTGAGTCTATAGTTACTATCTTTTGACAGGATGCGATGTGAAATCATATTAGTTATAAAAGCATCTTCACTACAAATATGATAGAAGAAAGATGATTGGTAGTCTTGTACTCTAAATACCCCACATTGACAAGAGAGTGGCAAGGTGTCTAATGAGTGGTCTCAGTGAAATATATTTCATCCGGCCCTGTCATTTAATGTCCCTTTATGACTACAGCTTCACTGTATAGTCACTTATGAAAAAAACTACACCAGAATTGTCAGAGTCTAGTAGCTAAATATATCTATTATTGTAAAAGCCTAGTGTTTGAGTTTGTGTGCTAACAAAAAATTACAAAGCAAAACAAACCATTTATGTTAAACAAGACTTTAATATTTCTGAATGCTCTATATCTTGTAGAATAACTTGTAAAGAGGGGTCAAGTAGTTATTTTAAAACAAAGAAAACTCTTATTTTCTAAGCTTGGAAGGAGAAAGCAGATTTTTTTTGTCTTTGTCACATTCATTTCTAGGTGTTCAACTTCTAGACAGTCAGCTTTAATCCCACGGCATTTCTTTCTCCTTGAGGAAACAGGCATTAAGAAGGACTACAAAGACTTGAGCTGGATTATTATGTAATCTCCTGTTTAGAACTTCATAAAGAAAGGGTATCTGCAAATACTGCTATGGTTTTTTTACAGACCTTTATTCTTCCCTCTCTTCTTCCTTTTGTTCTTTTCTTTTTTCCTCTTCTGTTTTGTTCTCTTTCCTTACTTCATTACTTTTTCTTTTCTTCCTCTCTACTTCTTCAGTTTGCTAGCTTTTTGTAGCTTACAGGGAAATTCAAAGGCCAGGATTGTGGTGGGAGAGAGGTCCTTTATCTTGGAAATGTGTAGATGGGAGATAGGGTTTTGAACTAGGACATAAATGCTAGCTTTATGGTTTTTAAATTAAATTCTCTAGAATTGGGTTTTATTTCATATATAATATATGTCTATGCTCTCTCTCCATATGTGTGTGTGTACATACATATGCATAATCTTTGGCAATTCTTTCCATTAAGTCACCATTCTATGTGGATCATGCACTGGGGAAATTTTTTGTAGAATGGAAAATACAAACATGTTGAGCACTTTAATTTGAGGTATCACAGAAAGTCATAAGGAAATTAAAGCATGTGGAGATGAATTAGTTAGTGGAGGGTCACACAGGTATAGTCTTGACGAGTTATGAAACAGCTTTTGAAGTTCTGAGTACCCAGAGAAAGAGGATTGAGGATGTTTTGGCTTAGTCTTGAGGGATGCATGGTAACTTATGCATCCCTGGAAAATAAGACAAGTGGTGACATTTCCTGTACCTTCAGGGAGGGAGGGAGGAAGAGAGAGAAAAAGAGAGAGAGAGAGAGAGAGAGAGACAGACAGACAGACAGACAGACAGACAGACAGACAGACAGACAGACAGACAGACAGAAAGAGACAGAGACACAGACAGAGACACAGACAGAGACACAGACAGAGACACAGACAGAGACACCAGAGACACAGACAGAGACACAGACAGAGACACAGACAGAGACACAGAGACAGACACACGCAGAGACAGAGAGACAGAGAGACAGAAAGACAGAAACAGAGACAGAGGAGAAAGATGGTCAGAAAGCTAAGAACATTATAAGCACTGTTGATATCTGCGCAAACCTCCCCATTTGTTCTTCTTCCATTGGTTATCTGTGCATATGTTTATATCAACCTGCACTAATAAGTTCATTGACAAGGAAATAGAATTTTTAAAAAAGTTTCAAAGGGGACCCTTGAAGGAATCATTAATGCAAAAGAGGTAACATAGCATGAAGAAAGCTGGAGATGGGTTATTGTAGGATTGCATCCAGATTTCCTCTTCAGAATATTAGCACTATTTCATCTAGCTTGACTGTTGCTGTTGGAGTTCATGCTGAATTCCTCCTTAGGAATTGTATTTGGTTTAGGGGTGCTGTTTTGCCCTTCTACCTGTCTATACCCTCTCCCTGCGTTCAGACTACATCAACACTTGTTCATATAAGAGTGTACATTTGATCGGTTTAGATCATCTTGGAAGGGTTATCCCAGCCTTTAGCTGCCTGTGGTATCTGCTGTAGCTGCTTTACTACTCAATTCTTCTGTCTAAACATGCTTAGTTCACTCCCTTTTTGGTCTTGTTTCCATGTTTATTATCTGATAACCCACATACATAGCAACTATGAACTCAGAGACCGTATCCCAGTGAGGTTCCTCTAAAATAGACCTATAGCCCATACCATATCTCAAAATTAACCCCAGGTAAAGAAACTTAGGCACAGAGGATGCAATAATTTCATAAGTGATTTTATCTAGTGATTTAATAGTGATTTACACCTGGGCCTCTTCAGTCTTATTCTTAGCCATTAATGAAAAGAAAATAAACCAACTACAGCCATCAGAAATGCCAGACATGAATAAAAAACACCTTGCAGAGGGAATAAATCAATGTATAAAATGCATAAGCAATATGAGTTCAATTTTATGAAACACAAAACACAAAATGAATTCTATTGTTTAGGAGAGTATTTTTTAAAAGGCTGAAAAGATCAGAAAGTAGTGACTTAGAAGGGTTAGATAACCACCGAATAGTAAGATAACCACCTAATAAAACTGCAAGTGGAGCTGTGGCTCAAAGTGGCTGAGATCTAGCTTTGAGCAAAGAAGCTCAGGGACAGCTGTACAACCAAAAAAAATGCGAAAACAAAATCTTCCCTCTTCAGTCATGACACAATTTTGCTGAGGCCTTACCATTTTGTCTGGTGTAGAGGGAGGAACTTGGAGCTATTGGTGCCCTTAGATGTGGATTTTGACATCTTTTGCAGCCCTACTGTAGAGGAGTTTCTAAGCTGCAGTGTTGATTTGCAAATTTCTCTCCTGAAAGCATTCAGGCACCTCGTCAGAATCAACATGCTGCAACCAAACTATCAGTAGCAGGGTGAAGTTTTATTTTCTTTTTCTTTCTGGGATTAAGTTCCCATACTTTAAGGCAATAAAAGGAAAAGACTCTTTTAACATAATTCTAATTTAATGGGGGTGAGATAAAGGATTACTTTGCAGATTGTGTGTGTGTGTGTGTGTGTGTGTGTGTGTGTGTGTGTGTGTGTGTGTGTGTGTGTGTGTGTGTGTGTGTGTGTGTGCTGGTACTGGGCTTGAATTCTGGGCCTGGGTGCTGTCCCTGAGCCTCTTTGTGCTCAAACCTAAACCTCTACCACTTGAGCCATGGTGCCACTTCTGGCTTTTTCTGAGTTTTATTGGAGATAAGAGTCTCAGGGACTTTCCTGCCCCAGCTGGCTTCAAACCATGATCCTTAGATCTCAGCCTCTTGAGTAGCGAGGATTACAGATGTAAGCCACTAGGGCCAGGCCAGATTGTTCCTTTTTAACTGTGTCACTTTCCCTGGGGAGAGTTGTTGAAGGGCTGATAAAGTGGAAAAGGGAAGGAAGCTTGTAGAAGTTCAAGGTTGGGAGAAAATAATAGGAGGAAAGAGTCAGATTCCACAACTAAAAATGTCAGGGATGACCTACTGGGTGAATCTGAAGGTCAAATGTATGACATTGCAGCAGAAAGAGAAAAGGCCCACCAAGGTGGTATGATAAAACCCACAAGCCACTCAGGACTCCCAAGTCATTCTCGTGTGTGTGTGTGTGTGTGTGTGTGTGTGTGTGTGTGTGTGTGTGTGTGTGTGTGTGTGTGTTTGTGTGTGTGTGCGTGTGTGTGTGTAAGACTTCTAGGTGGGATATTCATGCCTACCACGGAAGCATATATTTCTTTCAAATATGGTTTCTTGGGCAATTCTTGGAATCATATTTGAATGAAAGTCATTTTATGACAATGTAGCAACACAGGGCCTGGCTAGACAAAAATGAAGAAGCTTGCTCTTGCTTGCCTTGGTTCCTCAATGTCTGAAATATTGCCTGGTGAGGCCAGCCAGAGTTTATCGTGACTGTTGTGAGGACATTTGTGTTGATTTTTTAAAAAACAATCTTTTTTTCCATTGCTAAGAATACACTTGTATTTCTACATTGAAGAATTTCTAAGGTCTCGGCAATTTCAACAACAGGAAATCTCATTTCTCAACTTGCGCTGATACATAAGGGGCGTCAAATTGCCCATGAATTAAGGCTGACAACTACTGTCATTTCCTGTCATTCACAGGAAAGCTGGTGTTCATTACGTGCCTTTCAGGTTTGACCCTGAAGATCTGAGACTTACCTTGAGCTTATCAGGATAGATGCCTGGGAATTAAGAAGGGAAGAATGTCCATCTTAGAATAAGGCTGTAGAAGCAGATAGACAGGTCAAGTGCAGATATGCTGTGTGAACTTTTAGCTACCGTTTCTATTTCACATGCACTTGACACAGAAACTGCTGCTTCATGCATTGTAGCGACTTAGCAGGCACATGACTCAACAAACTGAAGTATTAGTCAAATGAAATGCTGTTGCACAGTTCAGGCTGATTGCTCTAGCACATAGGATATTAAGTGTAATCATACATAACTGCAGGTCTGTCTGTCCACTAAGAGGAGCAGGTATGAAGCAAGCCTAACCTTGGGGAGAAAAGACCATAGGAGGTCAAAGATAGAATGACATTCTGTCTTCCTCTTTCTATGGAAAATCAGGTCCCTGGAACATTTATGTAAATAGAACATGGAAAATAATTCCTAAAGACAAATTCTTTGTGTCAAATAGCTGCTGATTTTCTTTTGGCTTAGTCCATGGGTGGCATTGGCTTCTTTTCGAGCCTGACTTCCAAATTTTTCCTGCAAGATGGGGTCAAGCAGCATGCACTTCTCAGAAAGGCCAAGGTCTGCCATGTAAGCCCCAGGACTGGAGCCAAGGCAACCTTACATGGCAGACCTTGGCCAAGGCAGTTTAATGGACAATGCACTGCTTTTGACTCCATCTCTCCCATTTCAAAGTGGTAAGGATTTGCTTAGGGAATTGTAATTATCATCTAAACCTAGAACAGGTGTGCCTAGGTTGATCCATTTTATCCAGGCTTGAATTTGAAAAACACTCAACTAACATGGTATAAACATCAACTTCACAAAGTGAAACTACAGTGGCCATTAATATTGTAGAAGTGTCATGAAGATAAACTATCTGTAAGAAGCAAGCACTCTACAACAGAGTCATGGTTCCTTGGCCCTGGAATAGCCCATACTTGGTCAGAAAATCTTTCCAGGTTTCCTTATAGGTCAGCAGTTCTTCCTGCCATGCTGACTGTAGGGGTGCATCCCTTCCCTACTCCCTCACTGTTGGTTTCTTCTGGATGGCTCCATTTTCCCACAACTATTCAGTCATACTATTATGTTTTGATCCAGGAAACTTTTTGGCAGAAAATGTTTGTCCTATGAAATTTTTTTTATTGGCTGTGGATAAATGTGGTTCTTTCTGGCATCAAGCCATTCCTTTAGAAAAACAGTAACAGACCAAGAATTATTTCTTCATGTGCTAGACATTCCTTCCCAAATATCTTGGATTAGTGCAGCAATAACTACCCAATTAGAAATTCTCAGTGACTACTTCTGTGTCAACCTTCATTGTCCCCACTTCATTTTTACTGGAAATAGAGTTTTAATCAGTGACCTAAGTTTGCCCACATTGGGTAAAGCAAGTTAAGTGGATGAAAATAATAGTAGAGAGAAATAGTTTTTTTCAAATAGATAGAGGCCTAAAAATGATACATCCTCTCTCTCTCTCTCTGAATTTTCTATAAGCAACGAGAAATCTACAGAGATTTGTTCCTCCATAGGACATTGTGGGTGATGGCTCAGGCCCTAATTTCCATTGTTTAAGAACCGTAAAGGATACCACTTACTAACATTGTTCTATGAATCACAATCAAATGCATTTAATTCAACAAATCTATCAACTCCCTCACATCTACAACTGCAGATTAATCTAAGCTAGACACAAAAATCAGTGGTGGGGACCTTCACAAGTTCAGCGTTCTCCTAGAGTTCACATTTGGAAAACAAATATAAGAAAACATATGCTGTGCTTATGATGTGTAACTGTCTCATTACTCAGTGAGATGGTTTGCACAGAAAATTGCTTGCATACTGCTTTACATATGTCATCTTCTATCTTCTGATGCATCCCACACTAAAACCCCTGAGACTTCAGACTCATGCATGTCAACGACCAGGCATGCTGGGCTCTTATTCTGAAGATGTGGTCACAGTAATCAGGGCAGATATTGGGACAGACCACCTTGGACAAATCTAGAAAAGCAATCATGGGAGAAATAAGTACAGGAGAGAAAAACAGAAATTTACTTAAAACTAATGAGAGCTTTTTTTTTTTTAACAGGTTTTTAAATTAGAATTTTTCTTGCTAAAGGATTATGTCAAGGCAGTAAATTTATTTTATGTAACATTAAGGCACTAAATATAAAGAAAGAGTTGAGGAAGGAAGGAAGAGAGTCTAGTCATGAGCGCAGTAAAGGTAGCAGCTCTGAAAGATTTTGTCTCCTACCTCTGGTAAAACAAGCCCCAAGCTCTCTACTTCCTTTACTTTTTTTTTTTTTTTTTTTGCCAGTCATGGGGCCTGAACTCTGTGTCTGGGTGCTGTTCCTCAGCTCTTCAGCTCAAGGCTGACCCTCTACCACTTGAGCTACAGTGCCACTTGTGGCTTTTTCTGCTTATGTGGTGCTGAGGAATCGAACCCAGGGCCTCATGTATGCAAGGCAAGCACTCTACCACTGAGCCACCTTCCCAGCCCTTCCTTTACTTTTGAGTTTAACAAAACCTTCATTTTCAATTTAAATCAACATTCTGTTAGATTTCAAACTAGGTTCATGTCATCCTGGATGTGTGTGTGTGTGTGTGTGTGTGTGTATGCTGATTCTAGGGCTTGAACTCAGGGCCTGGCCTCCATCCCTGAGCTTCTTCTTTTGTTCAAGGCTCTTTTGTTCAAAGCCATAGTGTCACTACTGGCTTTTTCTAAGTAGTTTAGAGAAGTTAATAGGCTCTCAGACTTTCCTGTCCTGGCTGGATTTGAACTGGGATCCTCAGACCTCAGCCTCTTGAATAGCTAGGATTACAGGCATGAGCCACCGGTTACCGGCCATCCTGGATTTTTACAAAGAAAACATTACCTCTGTTGGTGAATCCCTATTACCAGAGTGTGGGGATTCTTTTAGATAGCAATTATGTTCATGAGACAGAGTTGATAATTTAGACAAAAGTAATTCCTCAAAGAAAAGTTATTCATGTGGTCCATATATGGCATGGCAGCTATTCTTTCCTCAAGAGCCAAGACCAAGCTTTTAGCCTAGGAAAGGTTTCACTTGACTATCTCATCTTAAGGAGAAGACAACTCTGGGTCAACTATTTCCTTAGTAGAAGTTCAGAGAGAGGGGCTAAATCATGGCTGGCTGGGATTTTTGTTTGAAGTCATAGTTAATGACATGTTAAGTAGAATTTCATTTAAACACTCTATATGGAGTAACTACTATGTGCCAAGCTGCTGATCTGGACTGTTGGAACTCATCTATAAATAAAAGTCAGAATTCCTTTATTTCTTTTCTCTGAACAAAATAATGATAGGCAGTTTTGGTCAGGGGTGATATTTTACAGCCATTAAAATACATAAAGATGAAAGATCACTTAAGTTTTTGGTTTTTTGTTTTGCCAGTTCTGGCATTTGAATTCATGGCCTCTTGCTTTCATAATTTTGTTGGCACTCTACTACTTGAGCCACATCTCCCGTCTCTAGTCTGGCGTTTTGCCCACTAATTGTAGATGGAAGCTCAGAATTTTTCTGCCAGGACTGCTTTCAAATCACAATCTTCTAGTCTCTGAGTAGCTAAAAGTGCAAACATGAACCATTGACTCCCAGCATACCATCCTTTTTAAAATAGAAAACCATAACAGAAAATGTCAGTGGGGATTTAAGGATTCTATTCACCAAAGATGAATGGATTATTACTTTAAGAAGATGATTTCATGGCATTAGCTACAGTTATTGGCATTTATTCTGGGCCTTGATGTTGGCTAATTAGGTTAATCTTTCCAGTTCCTCTCTGAGCTCGAAGTGCTACAATTTTCCCTTTGAAAGATTAAGAAAAGGAAACTGACCGACACAGGAGTGGAGTTCAGGGAGGTGATATTCTGCTGCCTCAGATCTGACCTCCAAGGCAGTCACGGAAGAATGTCTACTCACTTTCTTTATGATGCAAGAAATGGAGGGATGAAGCAAAATTTCTAAGGTTCAGGTCCACTCTGACAAAGATCTGACCTCCCGGATCTCTACAATTGCTTAAGTGACTCCAAAATATGCATCTTCATATTGAGGTGAGTAAGTGTGACACCACAGGCATAGCTTAACACCTAAGGAACATTCTGTCTTATTGCAGGACACTGAATAGAACCTACGTCATTGTGAAAAGGGAAATGAGTTTCTCTTAGTAGTTTGAGGAACAAGTCTGCCAGACTCTAAGAATTTTTGAATTCCAACTGTAATAAGTGTTCTGGGTATTTGTACTCATCCAAGCCTGGGATAGCAAAGCAAAATTGTACAAAACAAACAAGTTTAAAGTTTTAATTTTTTTTTTTAGTAAAAGAACTTTGACTTTTTTTTTAACAGAGATAGTACCTAAGGCCACATACATCAGCTACTTCTTCGGATTGAATGTTTAAATATTCCTCAAGTTTTATCCAACTAGTTTTACTTATTTGTGGTTAGAAACTGTCAATTAGCATTGATTATATACCTTGCAACATTAATTTTTAACTTATTAGGATTTATATAGGATATGTATATAGTGTTTATTTTTGAGTAGTTGTACAAAGGAGTTGCCATTCAGCAGAATAATGAATAGATACAATGAATCTTGACCAGTGTCACCCCTTTCCTCCTTACCCCCAGCCCTCCAGTCCTACCCCTTCCTTCAGTTTTCTTAATTTTGAAGACTATGTATTGAATTTTATGACTGCATTCCCCTCACCTTCTTCGGGAAAGAACTCAAATGTAATTCCTTAGAGCGACTAACTCATGCTCCAACAAAATAAACATCAGGAAACAGGTACTCAAAAGTGAGGGGTAGGAGACCAAGAGTAGGTGGGTAGGGTGAATAAAGAGTGGGTATGTGGGGCTGGGAAGTTGGCTCAGTGGTAGAGCGCTTGCCTTGCATGCCTGAGGCACTGGGTTCGATTCCTCAGCACCACATAAGCAAAAAGAAAAAAGCCGGAAGTGGCGCTGTGGCTCAAGTGGTAGAGCACTAGCCTTGAGCTGAAGAGCTGAGGGACAGTGCTCAGGCCCAGAGTTCAGGCCCCACAACCGGACCAAAAAAAAAAAAAAAAAAAAAAAGAGTGGGTATGTAATTTGTAGATATGTGTTAGTACTGGGACCTGAACTTGGGGCCTCAAATTCTCACTAGGTTTTTTGTTTGTTTTTCACTCAAGGCTGGTGCCCTACCCCTTGAACCACACCTTCACTTCATAACTGAATTTTTAGAAGGAATTAATTTTATACTTCAAGAGACAGCAAGCTGGAGTAAGGGACAGTGAAAGAAATTTAAAACACATTTTTATTGAGGTCAAAGAGGTTTTTTGTGTACTGTTTGCAGTTATTTCTTTTTTCTTTTTCTTTTCCTTTTCCCTTTGGTTTATTCCTTGTTGACAATGTTTTTGATTTCTGTACCAATTGTCTTGTATATAAGTTTATCTGATGTGGGGAAGGAAAAGGGAATCATAGAAACCAGTTGGACAAAGGGTTAACCAATACAACAGTGATACTCACTAGATACTATTTTGGAAATGAAATTTACACCTTGGAGGGAGGATAGTTGGGTAAGTAGGAGAAAATTAGTGAGGGGATAATACTGTTCAAAAGGAAACATACTCATTACCTTACATATGTAACTGTAATCCCTCTGAACATCACCTGTACAATAAAATAAAAAAGCACATTGTCATACTTGCTCTGGGTGATATTGTTTTTGTTGTTGCTGGTTGTGGGGCCTGAACTCTGGACCTGGGCGCTGTTCCTCAGCTCTTCAGCTCAAGGCTAGCGCTCTACCACTTGAGCCACAGCGCTACTTCCAGCTTTTTCTGCTTATGTGGTGCTGAGGAATAGAACCCAGGGCCTCATGCATGCAAGCGCTCTACCACTGAGCCACCTTCACAGCCCCTCTGGGTGATATTTTTCACAAAGTTTTGTTTCAATATCTGTCTTAATCTTACATTAACCCTAGAAGTGGGCAATGGCTCCTTTAACACAGTGAACACATCCATTACTCTGATAACTGTCAGTACTTTTCTCCAGATCCCAGAGCACATATATAAAGAGAGATGCTCTGTTATTGTCTTGCTCACAAATTGACCAAGGCTGAAGATGTGCATTGCCTCCTGCCGTGTCACAAGTCATCACTCCAATTAAAGGTTAGACATATCCTCAATAATAAATCAGTATTTTTTTCTCTCTCTCTCTGGGCCCAAGTTCTTCATTTCTGAAGGTATCTTAGGCTAAATAATTTCCTTTCCCTCACATACCAGATGGTAATTGAGAATCAGATCTTGTATCATCAGATTTCTGATCTTGGCTGGTGATGTCTGCACAGAACACCCATGAGGAGGTAAACCTCTTAACAAGGAATCCACTCACCATGTGTCGTATACTAATATTGTGATGATTAGTCAATTTGTCAGAAAATGATCTTAAGGCTTTTTGTGTGGTGATGAATAGAGATATTGAATATAGGGCTGGTGGAGTGAATGAAGTGGTAGAGTGCCTACCTAGACATAAAAGCCCTGAGTTCAAACTCCCATATCACATAAAAAAGATTGAACACAGATAATTTGTTTTCATGTTTTGAAATATATTTTCCCCCTGTAGTTTTCATTTATCAAGAAAAAATAAACAGGGAAAGTTGTCTAAAGTAGTGCGTAAACAAACATTCTGAAACACCACTACATGTATCTAATTTATAAAAACCTGTATAAAAAATGTCACTAAAACATTATGAAAGGAAGTGGCGCTGTAGCTCAAGTGGTAGAGCGCTCGCCTTGAGCTGAAGAGCTGAGGGACAGTGCCCAGGCCCAGAGTTCAAGCCCCACGACCGACAAAAAAAAAAAAAAAACACTATGAAGGTGTTCAACTTACAGTCAGGAGACTTTTTCCAACCCGTTACTTATGTTGTAGCCACAGGAAAACTCCCTCAAATGAGAAAGACAGTCTTTCCACAACGTTTCCCCTTGCTAATACCTGGGATGCTATCTAGACTTACAATAATTATTACAATCATCAAGTATAATACATACTTGATGAATATTTTTATTACAGTTTTAAAGCCAGTTCACATATGCAGTCTTCAGATAAAATGTAACCCCTGAAAAATTTTCATGTCTGCATAGTTTAAGGGTGCTAGATGCATAATTTTTCCTAGACTGCTTTTTCTGCTAACAAAGATAATTTGAATAGTTTTAGTGACTGGTGAATGTAGTGTCCACAGAAAACCAGATTCTTCAAGGCTGCATTCTCTCAGTGGAATTCTATTAGTAGATTTAGCATCTTATTGATTGCCTGTGTTATGCTATGCCTTTTATATTTTGAGGAGGAAAGAAATCTATTATTGAAATCTGAGCTGTTTCATATTTTATTTTAATGACTTATTGAAAAATTCTCCTTCTAGAATGTAAAACACTTGGAGAGACTGAGAAAATGGCTACTGTTTTCAAAATGGTAACCACTGTTACTTAGCATAGAGTTGGTACTTAATAAAACTTTGCTGTATGAATGCATTCTGCTTTATTCCAGAGGCCTTCCAATTCTCAGTCCATTGTGGGCTGCAAAGACCCTCATAGAGACTACTTCTAGGGTCTCACTTTCACCAGTTCAGTTCAATGGATAAAAAAGGCTAACTGCTCAGGAAAGTCAGTCCACATTCCTTGACAGTCATCCTCTTAAATTAAGGGTAATTGTGGAGCCTATGTGACTCTTGTATTTTTGTGAGTGCAGAATCTATCTTTATCTTTCTCATTAGCCTATAGTGTTATTAAATATAGTGGATATTCAAATAATTGTTTTAAATACCAGAAATCAGGTACGTCAAAGAGGATAGAGTGGTGTGAAGGGGAGGGAGGGAACAGATGAGTGAAGAGAGGAAGACGGGCAGATTGCAGTAAATATATCAATGCATATCCTCCAAAATTAAGAAAAATTAGGAAACACATCTGTGGGATAGGATGGGAGAGAGTGTTGAAAGGAGTGACATTCATCAAGATGCACTGTATTCATAAACTACTTTATGGGATGGCAACTCCTTTGTACAACTCCATAAACTATTTAACAAAAAATACTAAAAAGTAAAATTAAAATAATTATTTAAACAAGATATTTGATGACACAGCAATGGTACAAATATTGTGACTCAGTATGGAGTGCTGACATCAAGAAAGTAAGGGCTGGGAAGGTGGCTCAGTGGTAGAGCACTTGCCTTGCATGCATGAGGCCCTGGGTTCAATTCCTCAGCACCAATAAGCAAAAAGAAAAAAGCCAGAAGTGGCTCTGTGGCTCAAGGGGTAGAGCGCTGGCCTTGAGCTGAAGAGCTGAGGGACAGCGCCCAGGTCCAGAGTTCAGGCCCCACGACCGGACCCCCACCCCCCCAAAAAAAGAAAGTGAGTAATATTAATGTTTCTCTAGGATAGGATACACGAAAATGCCTGTGATGTTCAAGTAAATGTTGAAATCTCAATAAAAGGAAAAGAAACAAAGGAATTTGTTACAGTCAAAGACATGAAGTAAAAAAGGGAAAATGATACAGTTTACACTGCTTGGGACAGAATTCTAGCAGGATGATTGACAGTTGATGCAATTGTTTACGTGCTCAAATGCAGAACAAGCCTTCTAAACTAGCATCAGAGATGCCATCTCACCGCAGTGCCAATAATGTGTGAGATAAGAGGGTGCTGGTCTCCATGTCCGGTTATCTTCTTTAGCAACTTCCTGGCAAATTACAAACCTCCTATTTCCAAATAAGAAAAACGCTTGACACTGCTTAGGCCTATGCCTTAAGATATAGGGTTTTAACCCCTATTTTCACTGTATTTGATGTCGGTGCCCTGGATCTTGTATATACACTTTTCGAATTCAAGGAGGGGAAGGGAAAAAAGAAAATGCTTAAATAAGGATACAGGTTGATCCATTATAACAATAAGATGTACAAAATACTAGTTGAAAATGAACTTTACAACTTCGGTGGGGGGGTAGTTGTGGAGGTGGGAGGGAAGGGATGGTAGGGGAAAAACAAAGGAGGAGGTAACATTGCTCAATAGGAAATGTACTCACTACCTTGCTCATGTAACTGTAACCCCTCTGTACAGCATTTTTTTATACAATAAAAAAGTACAAAAAAGATACAGGTTTTTAAGGTACAGTAGATGACAGTGATAATAATTGTTCATTTTATTGATTACCTAGTGTATATTGGTTATCCCATGTACCTTCATCACATCAATTAATCCTTCAATGAAGTTATATTTATTTGCACACAAGAAACTGGAGATTGAAGCTGGGCATTGGTGGCTCATGTCTGTAATCCTAGCTCCTCAGGAGGCTGAGATCTGAGGATCTCAGTTCAAAGCCAGCCTGGGCAGGAAAGTCTGTGAGACTCTTATCTCCAATTAATGACCAGAAAACTGGAAGTGTCACGGTGGCTCCAAGTGGTAGAGTGCTAGCCTTGAGCTGAAGAGCTGAGAGACAGCACTTAGGCCCAGAGTTCAAGCCCAATGACCCCCCACCCCCCAAAAAAGAAAGAAACTGGAGTTGTATCATTAAATAACCTGCCAAAGGTCACACCACTTTAAAGTGTGTCATTCTCAGGATTGAGAGGCAGCTTGTGGGTAAAAACTTCAGAATAAAGTTACGCTCCTTCGGTGTCTGTATGAGCTTCTCTAGTTTGTTTTTTCTTATTGACTGAAAGGCAATGAGGTAGTTGTGACCATTCCTAGTAGGCCTATTGTCATGCTAGACATTTTTACTTATGCTGTCTCATTCAGATCTCCAAACAGCCTTGGGAAGCATTCATCACAGGATTCATTTTTATGTATAAGAATCTTGAAGAAAAAAAAAAGAATCTTGAAGAAGAAGAATTAAGTAAACTTGTCAAAGCCACACAGGGAGAGAAGATCAAGAATGTATTTTTTGCATGTGTGTGTGGTGGTATTAGGGCTTTAACTCAAAACTTCCACTCTTGCTTGACTTTTCCACTCAAGGCTGGTGCTCTACTGCTGGGACCCCACCTCCACTTCTGGCTTTTGGCTGGTTAATTGGAAATAAGAGTCTCTGGAATTATCTGCTTTTTGATCCTAAGTTCTCAGATGTCAGCCTCCTGAGTAGTGAGGGTTGACTCACTAGTGCTCTGCTGGATCTAGGATTTTTATCATAATGCACTCAACTTCAAACATTTATTGCACATTGTTGCATGTTGCCAAGTGTTTGCAATCTTTGTTTCTGCTTTTTTTTTTTTAAAGGAGAACTGTTTTGAGACAGTCCTTTTATGACTGTCTAGAGCTAGCCTAGAGCTACAGGATTACAGTAATCCTACCAAATGTTGCATTCCATGTCCAGCTTTTCAGATGTTGCTCTTTCTCAAGGACTGTCATTTCAACCCTGTCATATTATTGTGATCTACTGGTAACAAGAGAAGGAAGGAAAACTAAGCACTCACTCAGAAAATATGATGTTGGGGGTTTATAGAGTACATTGTGTTTCTAGAAAAAAATGACTCAACATTTCCTTGAACATTGAGTACGTAGATCAAAGGTAGAAAGAAGATGTGAGTATGCTAGACTTGGGAGATTCTGTTTATTCAAAAGATAAATGTAAGACACCTATAATGGGATCAGGCTAGCCTAGATTGAGAAATCTAGGAACAAATGTAATTATCAACAGAAGCATTTCAAATCTCTCATAACCTATGTCTGACATTATTTCAATTGATACTTAAATAATATAACACTCTCTGATGTGAATCTATTCATGCTTCAGAAGCGTAAAATGAAAATTCTTCCTGCAATCATATTACTTGTATTCCTAACAACGGCTCCATATTCTTGATACTGATTGATTACTTTATTAAAGTATAATTTTTTGCAGATTATTAGATATAGTGTGATCTTTCTTTTTAAATTTTTATTATCTTTAAGTAGTTCTACAAAGGAATTTTCATTCAGCAAATGAATGTGAACCCAAGGCATCTTGGTCAATATTACCTTTTTCACCATTCTCCTCCATCCCTCCCTCCTTCAGTTTTCTTTATTTTGTAGAATATGCATTGGATTTTATCACTGCATTTTCCCTTCCTTCTTCTCTTTTTCATTCTTTTGTTCCCCTTCCCTTCAAGGCTGGTCAAATTACTCTCATCCAAGGGGTCATATGTGAAAATTACATACCAGTAAACTGAAGTATAGACAGCCTCATATTGTTGCTCAAGTAAATATCATGCTTAGATTAATGCAGTTAGAGATTAAGGAAAACTTTGCTAGTAATTCTGGGAGGGCCTTCAAAATAGTACTTTCATCTTGGGTTTTTTTGAGTTTTATATTTGAAAGACATAATAATTTTAAACACACACATTTTTGAAGTAAAATAAAGGTAAATTGAAACATAAAGGTACATTCTCTTCTCAATTCTAAATTTAAACATCAGAGTATTATAATTGTTTTTACTTATGTAACAAAAGAAACATATTTGTATAATTTCCAGGCTGAATTGACCTTTCCTTCTGTGGATTTTGAACATAAAGTTTGTGTTTAAAGAAATATTGATGTGATAAGTATTTTCAAACTCAATATTTAGATATTTTTATTAGGAATTTTAGTGGAAAGCATTAGCAAATTTTAACAAGAATTCATTTATACCTAAAACCAAATAGAACATGAAGCTAAAAATAGCTAAATTGTATGTACACTGAAGAGTCTGAACATTCCCAGCTTGATGTCCTCTAAACCTTAAGCTACTGCCATTTATAAATGCCTTTTTCTTTTCTCAGACTTCTATCTTCAGCCTGGAGTTGAACAAAATAGCATTTCTTTTAGAAGGATCTACACAGACACAGGGTCAACATGAGTTCATGGATGTGCTATGCCATAAAAATTGCTATTATACTTTCTAGTGTAGAATTGCTCATACTTTTACAGAAATTACTATATATATTATTAGCACATTAAAAAGATTATTTACTGTGTAAAAATGAAACCAGAACATTTTAAGGAAGCAGCACTTTGGCTTTTGGCCTCTTGTTTATGGGAAGCTGAATGAATGGTCCAAAGGTCATTTTTCCAGAATTGGGTAGGTTTAGACTTAGATAGATGGACATGTAGTGCACAAAAGCAGATGTGGTTAGTAGGGTAATGGAAAGAATAGAATTCGTCCTGTAAAAATATCCTATGAGGTTATGTTCAAAAAGGCTTTTCTTCCCATGACATTATATTTCCTTGACATAGAGTTCCATATTCTTGCACCCTACACACTACCAAATGCAAATGGTTTTCATCTTGAAAATATTTACTAAAAGCTGGGAATGGTGGGTGATATGAGGTGTGTGTGTGTGTGTGTGTGTGTGTGTGTGTGTGTGTGTGTGTGTGTGTGTGTGTGTGTGTGTGTGTGTGTGTGTGTGTTGGTGGTACTGCAGTTTAAACTCAGGACTTCCTGCTTGCTTGGTAGGTGTTTTGCCACAGAACCACTAGAACCCACGGTTCTAGTTCACACCTATAACCCTAGCATTCAGGAGGCTGAAGCAGGAAGAAGATGAATTCAAAGTCAACCTGGGCTTCATGGCAGGATCCTGTCCTACACAAACAACAGTAGCTACGAAAGAAAACAACAAATAGTTGCCCAATTTTTAGATATAGCCTTTCTCTCTCTCCCTGCTTTCTTCCCTCCCTCTTTCTCAATTCCTCCCTCCTTCTCAATTCCTCCCTCCCTCCTTCCCTCCCTTCTATCTTTCTTTGCTTCTTTGGTGGCTCCTGATAGCAATGTTAATGAGACATTTAGATTATTGGTAGTTTATCTACAGGGATATCTACTCTACTTCTTAAGACATCTGTGAAGGAGGTTTTTTGTTTTTTGTTTTTTTTTTGAAAGAGGACTTAAGGGTAGATTTTTTCAAAACCCTGGGAAATTCCACAGTGGTCAAGGGGATCAGACCCATGACTCCTTGGGTATGACAGTAAGTGTTATTGCACAGGACCTTGTACTGAGTCATGCCTTAGGAGCTGGGAGTTGAGCCTGGAGAAGGAAGCTAACTGTGGAGGGTTATTAGACCAGAGCTCTCCTAGGAACACTTGACTATTCAAGAAACTTTTAATTAATTAATTAACTAGCTAATTAAGCAATTAATTTTGGTGGAACTAGGGATGGAACCCAAGGAAGCTCTCACACATTCTAGACACACATTCTGTATTACTAAGCTCCAGCAGACATTTTTTTTAAATGTGTTCTCCTTATGTGAGACTCTTGGGACACAATTCAGATCTTGTTAGAGAGAGGTTACTGTCCTTAAATTCTGCCCTTGAACAAGTCACATCAGCATGGTTTGGGCATTTTTTAGGAAGCAGGTTCTTAGGCATGCTGGACCTCCTGAAACACATGCTGTGAGATGGATCCCAGAGCTCTGTATCTCCCAAGCTTTGCTGGTGGTTCTGTGTATACCTCGGATCCTGAAAAAGGCAGCAGCTAGGACCAAGGCTTACAGTATCAGGGAAGAGCAGGCGCCAGGTTATGTCAGCCCACACAGGACAGGTTGAGGCTAACACTGAGGTGGCACTGCTCGGACCTTTCAGAAGATCAGTAGGTTTATTGAGGACAAGGTGACTGGAGGAGAATAAAAAAACAGGTGTTCCAGAGTGTGACAGATTCGACAGTTAAGAGGTGAAAGGTTGAAGCCATGATTGGAAGTAGGGGCTGACAGATACAGAGGAAGTCTGGAAAGGTCAGAAAGGGCCTCGTGGAGCTGGAATTTTTTCCAGATGAAGCTCTTAAACTGTATCCTGAAGACCCTGGCAATATGCAGGCACACAGATGAAAGCTGGAGAAGGCAGGCCAAGATTTGTAGTTGGAAAGGTTTGAGGGCAGAGGATGAAGCTGGACATTCAGCCAGTTAGGAGCTCTTCCTTGGTGATCTTGGGCCAGAGGACGAAGACTCAGTCTAGCACTGAAGAACTAGCAAGGTGAAGAGCTCCAACTATGGAAGAAGCTGAGATGCTGACCTATAGGATCATATGTTATCCTCACACAGGTTAAAAATTACAACAGACTGATAGCCTATACTGACCAGAGAGGGAAGAGAAATACATTGAACATTAAATTGTATCTATCATCTAATGCCAGTTTTGAAATAGGTACACAAATACACAATTCTTCCATGTCCAGGTAATAAGATTACAGATAGTTTTTATATCCTTCTTTCTTGCTTGCTCCCAAATTTCTATACCAAAAACAAAGCATGTTTCTTTTTATTTTCTTCTTTTGGTGGTACTGGGGTTTGAACTCAGGGCCTCATGCTTGCCAGATTGGTATCATATCATGAACCAGGCCTCCATTTTTATTTTTCACTGGTGGTTTTGGGGGATGGGATCTCACATCCTTCTTGTACCCATCACTAAGCCACAACCCACCTACTTTTAGTCCTTTCATTGTTGTTGAGATCAGAAGTGTGTGCTACCACATCAAGCTTCCTTTCTGTGCTGGCCTGACACCGTAATCCTCCCATCAGAGCCTCCATGAGATGACAGACAGGCACCATAGGTCCAGCTAGAGGTTGAGAAGGAGTCTCATGAACTTTTCTGCTTGGGCTAACTCCTTAAACCTTCACCTTTTTGCTCTCAGTCTCCCAAGTAGCTAAGCATCACCATGTTTCGGTGCAAATAACATTTCTATTTAGCAAAGGCAAGTATTAAGGGGGAAGGTGAAAATAAGAAAAACAAGGAGAGAAGGATTAAAGGAAGGAATGAAGGAAAGAAAGAAAAAGGAAACTGAGGAGGAAGAAAAAGATGAAGGAAGAGTCATATCTGAAAGCAGAATGGAATAATATGTGGGAGTGAAGACTGGTTCCATAAAATAAATGTTAACTCTAACGTGAGCCTCTTAAACTTAACCTGTCTTTCTGCTGACAAGCTATGATAAAGAGCTGAGAGATATTGGAGGCAGAAAGGCTGACTGGACATGAAGAGGGCTGAGGCTAGGGAAGATTTGTACGCTCTGTGCATATCCACTACATTAGCTACTGTTCTTACATGTAGGGGCCATGCATACAAGGAAGGAAGGTTCAGGGTTTGACCCTGATAAAATCTTTCCTGGTGAAGCTGGAGACCTGTGATTGCTCCAGCCTCTGCCCCTGCCAAGCTCTGTCCCAATCATGCAGGGCATTTGATTCTCTACTCACTAAGATACTTTGAGACTTTCAGTTTGAATGTGTAGGAATGGGGTAGTGCTAATGAACTGGCCTTTGATTGCTGCAATAACTACTTACTGTTTTTTTTTTTTTTAATATTTTTTACCCTCTATTTCCCTATGATAGGAGATGACAGTTTTAGAAGGCAATAGGTAAAAACACTGTAATTAATCAATGGCAAAAGAAGAAATGTTTGCCAAGGATATCAGAGAGAGGGAAGTGGTTTTATTGAGTAATCGTCAGCAGGTTTGTGGCTATGTTATTCATAGCGAGAGAATAAGTAGCTAGAATCCCAGTAAATCATGATAATGACTACTTTCATTTATCACTCTACTAAGCATTTCACGAATATTCTTTAGTATTTATAACAATCTGATGGCTTTTTGAAAACAAGGTTTTGTCTGTCAGCCACCACTGGCTTTAAACTGTCTATGTATCTCAGGCTGGCCTTGAACTTGTAGACCTGTCTCAGCCTCCTGAGTTGTGAGATTGAGAGTATACACCACCAAGTCTGACCTTCTAACGTACTTTGATGCAAGCATTTTAACAAGTTCTCCTGTAACTGAAATGCTTTTGGAGGGAGAAAAATGGAGTCCTAACATTTCCCTAAACTGGCTCAGGAAATTCCAGGCAGATGGTTTGTTTCTTCCTCTTTATATCTTAAAAAATAGCTTACTTTTCACCTCCTATCACCTTTTCTCACCCTCAATAGACAGACTGATCAGCCACTTCCTCAGCACAGACGAACACAGGTCACCACCAAAAGCCAGGTCTGATTGCCAAGGCCACACCAGTGCTCATAGTGTTCATGGGCTAAGGGGAAACAGCAATTCACTTAACTCTACACTGCGTTTGCAAGTAGAGCTATGTTTGTTTTTAATCTGGGAAACCTGATTTTGAAAGGCTTTGGGAATTCCAATGAAGACAAAGAGAGGCAGAGATAGATCCAGCAAATGACACACTCCATTGCTTAAATGCAAGTGGATCTCTCTGTCTCTGTCTGTCTCTGTCTCTGTCTCTGTTTCTCTCCCTCTCTCCCTCTCTCCCTCTCTCCCTCCTCTCTCTCTCTCTCTCTCTCTCTCTCTCTCTCTCTCTCTCTCTCTCTCTCTCTCTCTCTCTCTCTCTCTTTCTCTCAGACACACACATATATACACACTCAAAGAGGAAATGAGCAAGTGACTTGGAGCCATTCCAGAGAAATGAGAAAGGCTGAAAAGCAGAGGACAACATGCTTGCCTGAAATCCTGGCTATATTTCCTGAAACTCTCCCAGCCCTACCTGTTGGTAATTGTTCGGTAGATGGGCAAATACAATTGCCATCTAACCACAAGGTAGGGCTTGTACTGGGATATACTAAGTATCAGAGGATTCTTTGTTCTGGCCTTTTCCATGTAGGAATCTTTTTACCTAGATATTCTCCAAGATCGGATCAAGAGCTTAGAACACATTGTTGCCTTACCAGGCTGCAAGATCTCAGGGACACCTGGAATGGAAGATCTGCATTTGGAATACTTATCACAGGAGAGGAGAAATATTGAGTCCTGCTTTTTAAATTTTTTTTTGTTCCAGAATATCATTTTTTTTCACTGAAGTGAAGTAGGTAGTCTCTGCTCTGTGCTAGGATTCTGTCACAGAGCCCTATGAAGGTCAACGTGGGCTGGGGCCCACTTTCCTCATCTTTTTTATTTTTGTCCCCAGTCCTGGGTCTTGAACTCTGGGCCTGGGTACTGTCTCTTACCTTTTTGGCTCAAGGCTAGTGCTCTACCACTTGAGCCACAGATCCACTTCTGGCGTTTTGTGGTTAGTTGGAGATAAGAGTCTCATGTACTTTTCAGTCTGAGCCGACTTAGAGCCGAAGAGCCAAAGATCTCAACCTCCTGAGTAGTTAGGATTATAGGATTGAGCCACTGTCTTTCTTCATCTTAATTTTAAGAATGCCAATTGAAGAAGAAGAGCAGGAGGAAGGGTAGAGAGGAGAAACATGGCAAGACTGAGTAGAGTAGGAAAGGAGGAGAAGGAGGAAGAGGAGGAGAAGCAGAAGGAGAGGAAAAGGAGGAGAAAGAGAACAAATTTTGGCAAGACACAATTGTAAAAATTTTTAGAAATAAATTAATCACCTATTTTTAGTAACTAAACACTTTTATATTGTACAAATATGTTGTAGTATAGTATTATTAAGAATGTACACCTCGGGGCTGGGAAGGTGGCTCAGTGGTAGAGCACTTGCCTTGCATGCCTGAGGCCCTGGGTTCGATTCCTCAGCACCACATAAGCAAAAAGAAAAAAGCCGGAAGTGGCACTGTGGCTCAAGTGGTAGACCGCTAGCCTTGAGCTGAAGAGCTGAGGGAGAGTGCCCAGGCCCAGAGTTCAGGCCCCACGACCGGACCCCCCCAAAATACGAATATACACCTCAAAGTACATTCACACTCTGTGTTGCAAATGGGGTAAGAGTTCAAAGTGAAGGACATATATCTGTTTTCAGTCTTATCAGTATATCTGTGAGGAGGGTGTGACCTTATTTAGTAATGACTTGAAGAACTGCTTTGAGAGTTTGTGGGTACAAGCCTTGGGCAGATATATTACTCTCACTCCACCCACTTGACAAACTGTTTACAAACCACAGATGTTATTAAGTAAATTTCATGAAGATGTTAGGCTCATCCAGTGTTTTCCCTGATGTTCTTACAGCCTTATTTTCTAAGTTTAAAAAATCCTATTGAATTATAGTTTTCAAGACTTGCCCCCCACCCAACTACCCTCCATGCCCTGCTTAGCCTTTGTTTTGTAGAGGGAAAGAGTCTAGGCTTTGGCATCAAAGATTCTTGGCATCTGGTCGGAATTTAGATTTGAATTCTAGCTCTTTTCTAGTTGTGTGTGAAGTTTATACTCTGAGCCTATTTTTCCAATTATAAAATAGAAACTGTATATGTAAGTATGGCAAGAATTACATGAAGTTGGCCAAACAATCTGTACGCACAGTGACTAGAACACTGTAGTGATGAACCCACACCCATCCTCAATCCCTTCTCTGTCCCCTTCCCTGTACTGTTTGTACCACTAACCTTTGTTCCACTTCGCATCACCATGGGTTTAACTGAGGAGCTCCAGTCAGGATGCCGCTGGGTGAATGATTCTGCAACTTTAGTTGAAATACGTTCTCAAGTATCTACAGTGATAGACAAGCTGACCTTCTAATTACTCACCTCTAGAAGATTCACTAACCATGATGCTTTACTTTTTCTCACATCATCTTACCCAGTCACTCAAGACTTGTGCTGTCTCTACTTTTCATTACTCAGAATCTGACCGTGAGTTTCCACCTCTGCTATTTCCTTCCTGATATGGTGGACAGTCACCTTGGGTTTCAATGCCCTATCAATTGTTCATCCTCATAGCCCATTTGCCTGAAATACCCTCCCACATAGTCACTAAGCCAGTTCCTAGATGGTTCAATTCTCAATTCCATGTCAAGTTCTCAAGGAGATATCTTTAATCTCCTTCGGGGCATCTCAGTTTTCCTTCTTATGACCTGCTACCCTGGGCCCACCAACTTATTCTACTTAAAACAATTGTTATTGCTTCCATAACATTTATCCATGCGAGACATTCTCTAAGGATGGGAATTTCTGGTGGTGTTATTTACTAACACATCCGGAAAAGGATTTGGGAATTAAATGGTACTCTGGAAACATCTTTTGAGTTGATGAGTAATGAGAAAGTAAAGCCTCTTTCCGTACACTTTCAAGCAATATCCATTAGCTTTGATGTGTTTGCTTTAGAGTAATTCATGTAGGTTCTCTTTTGTCTTATTATTTAAAACTTTTTTCCTACTGCAAATACACGATATGTTTCACAACAAGAGGTTAAACAGTTACAGCTTGTCTAAGGGTCACAAGAAAATCAAGTAAGAAGATATTTGATTTTGAGCAAGAAAAGAATGCAAGAAGTCTTTCCTCCATTCCTGAGATCAAGGACAATGTATGAAGGTCATCTTCACCATAACATCGCTTCTCACCCTAGCCTCTTGCTTCATTAAGGTCTTGCTATTTTCCCCTCAGTGGATGAAAACTTAGTCAATGACCTCTTCATGGACAGTACAATTCCCTTAATTGTTTCCTAAATCTGAATGGTGGGCAAGGGTCCTTTCCCACCACAAGTGTTCAAGGTTTTCAAAGGAAGTTCTACATCAATTTCACAAACATTAAACTTCACAGAGTAACAAAACAGATAGAAGAGACTAAGTAAATGTTTCTTATTTTTTATATATTTTTATTGTAAAAATACTGTACAGAGGGGTTACAGTTATATGAGTAAGGTATTGAGTACATTTCCTATGGAACATTGTTACCTCCTCCTTTGTTTTCCCCCTACCAACCCTTTCCTCCCTACCTTCTGAACTCCTCCCCCCACCAAGTTGTAAAGTTCATTTTCAACATAGTGTCTTGTACATCTCATTGTTACCATGGGTCAACCTGTATCATTATTTCAGCATTTTGTTATTTCCCTTCCCCTTCCCCAAATAGAAAAATGTATATACAAGATGCAGGCACTGACATCAAATACAGTGAAAGCAGGAGTTATTCTGTGAGGGAAGAACATACAAGAATGCTTCTTATTTTACACATTAAAAAAGAGAGAGAGCCAGGTGCTGGTGGCTCACCTGTAATCCTAGCTACTCAGGAAGCTGAGATCTGAGGATTGCTGTGCAAAGCCAGCCCAGGCAGGAAAGTCGGTAAGACTCTTATCTCCAATAGAAGCAAAAGCTGGAAGTGGTACTATGGCTTAAGTAGTGGAGCACTAGCCTTGAATAAAAAGAAGCTTGGGGGTCAGCACCCAGGCCCAATTTCAAGCTCCAGGACTGTCAAAAGAACAAAAACAATGACAAAGACAAAAACAAAACTCCCAAACAAAACAAAACAAAACACAAAAGAGGTCTTTATGGGAGGAGGCATCAGAGATTGGGGTAAAACAGAGAAATGTGTTCAAAACAGTCTGTAAAGGCATGCTGACACATTCTAGAACATTCCCCAGGCAAGGTGGAGTCTCTGGACTGTATGCTGTCTCCTTTTTTGGCACATGAACCTCTTTCTACATGTTATGTAACACCATTCAGATTGTTTCCTCAACTGGGAAAAAACAGGTGGGGATAAATAATGACAAAATATAGGGTGGTCATTAATATTACAAGAAATAAAGACATTACAATACCCTCACTTGTGAGATCCTGTTATTCTAATTATTCTTAAATGAAAACACACTTCACCCATTTAAGTAATCCATGTACTTCATTTCTCCTTGAGACTCTTGAGAATGTGCTTTTGACAGTCCTGTTTTCACAGATCATGTATATATTATTTCTTACGTTCTTCTTAGTACAACTTCTATTTCACTTTTATCTCTAACTTTGAAGGGGATGGCTCTTGTGTATTTTGCAGACTAACCTCTCCCTCTTAAGGAAAAGGAAGTGCATGGAGAGTTCATCCAACCACTTTGAAGTAGATAGATATTTTCTTTGTTTTAAACCTCCATTACAGCCTGTGAGCAGGGATTTCCTCCTTTTATGGTTTAGGAACCACAGGGAGGAATTTAATTTAGTATGTAATGCTGTAGAATCAAGAAAGGTATATTGGAGATGAATTGTTATGACAAATAGTAAGTGGTGTTGGATGCCAGAATTAAACACCAAAATACCAAAAGGATTCAAACCTGGAAATCAGATAATTTGAGGCACCAAATGAAATGGAGATAGATGAATGGTTTTGTATCTTTATTTTTGTCATAAATTTGGAGGATTGATTGGTTTACATGTACACATGTGAAAAGTCAGATTGTGAACACATGTACATAATCAGCTGTTTTCCAATTTTGTTTTGCTTTTATATGAAAATGAAACAATTATTTTTTTTCTTGAATTATACATCTTTTTGCAAAGCTGAAGAAAATGATGGACTAAAATTTAATCCTCCCTCTCTGTCACCTGCTCCCATTCAAGGGTCTTGTAGCAGATTGACTGAGCAGCCTTGTTCAGTGAGCACAGTACTCAGGCTAAATCTTTTCTGAATGGATTTGAGTTTTCATCTTGTGAGTAACAAGAAAAGATTAAGGTTATTCATAAACTGACTTCATAATATGAACATTCTCTTCCCTTTCCTCACTCAGCTTCTTATTCATTTCCACTTCCTTTCTTTAGAATTCCAAAACTATTTTTGTGGAGTTTCTGTCTGGGACACGGGGAGAAAGTGTTCAAATCTGTCATGGGGTGGAATATCACTTCTCCTTCACTGACTGTGTCATGAGCTTGAGACATACTATTTTAACACATAATTTTAAGTATTATATCTCTAGTTTATTCTGTAAAGATTTTTTAAGGAGGGCCAGAGAATTCCCTGAAACTCTGTGCACAATTTCACACCTTTGTACTTCCATGGATTTGGGGGATGAGCAGAAGGGGCAAAACTTTTGTATAACCAGGTACCCATGGCTCATGCTAGCCAAGAGGCTGAGATAGGAAGATCCTGGTTTGAACGACCCTAAGCAGATAGAATTGAGAGACTCTTATCTCTGGTTCACCTGCAGAAATCCTGAAGTAGAGGTGTGACTCAAGTGGTAGAGTACCAGCCCTGAGCATAAAAAACTAAGCAAGAGTGAGAGGGTCAAATCCCAGTAGTCTCTCTCTCTCTCTCTCTCTCTCTCTCTCTCTCTCTCTCTCTCTCTCTCTCTCTCTCTCTTTCTCTCTCTCTCTCTCTCTTTTTCTCTCTCTCTCTCTTTCACACACACACACACACACACACACAAGCATACACATATACACAACAAACAACAACCACTTTTGTAGTATTTTTAGAAAAGCAAATGGTTAATGGAAAAAGGATTATTTAGTTTAAGCACAAAATATATTAGTCTAATAAATAAGCACCATTCATGTTTACTTGTTGGGCTCCAAAGTCTATGAATTGTGGATTCTGAGAAAAAAGGAGCCTTATAACCCTTTTCTAGTTGTGGACCCCAGTAGTCCAGGCCTACTGCTTTCCACCTCTTAGTCTGATGAACCTACTATAGAACACTTAGTCTTCCAGGAGTCTGGAAGTGATTGGTTAATTTACCAATGGAGGAAATTGAAGACTATACTGGTAATTATTTCACTTATCTAATATTGCTAAATTGCAGCATAACCTAAAGCTGTACTTTCCATACTAAATTTTTTTTTATTGTGAAAATACTGTTCAGAGGGGTTACAATTACATGGGCAAGATAATGATACATTTTTTTTTTATCAATTATTGTAGCCTACTCCTTTGTTTCCCCTTCCCTTCCCATCCTCCCCTCCTCCCCCACCCAATCCTCCTCCCCCCACCCCCACAAAAGTTGTAAAGCTCGTTTTTGACATAACGACTTGTACATCTCATTGTTGCAATGGGTCCACATGTATCTCTATTTAAACGATTTGTTTTTCCCTTCCCCTCCACAAATTATACTAACATCAAATACACAAATACAGTGAAATACCATGGGGAAGGGACATAAAAGGCAATGAAGAAATAATCTTATAAATGTGTTAGAAACAATCGTATGAAAGAAAAAAACATTTGAATACATAGCTTAGGGTTTGTTTCCCTAACATCAACTTATCTGAACTTTTCTGCTTGACTCAGACATATACTAGTTATTGCAAATAAGGAAAACCATGGGACCTATGGTTCTTTGGGCCTGGCTTACTTCACTTAATATAATTTTTTCCAAGTCTTTCCATTTCCTAACAAATGGGGCAATGTCATTCTTTCTGATGGAGGCATAGAATTCCATTGTGTATATATACCACATTTTCTTGATCCATTCATCTACTGAGGGGCATCTGGGTTGGTTCCATATCTTAGCTATAGTAAATAATGCTGCAATAAACATATTTTATTTTATTTTTTTATAGTGAAAGCAGGAGTTATACTGTGGGGGAGGGACATACAAAGCAACAAAGAAATCATCTTATAAATGCACTAGAAACAAATGCATGAAAGAAAAAAACATTAAAATACATATCTAAGGGTTCATTTTCCTAACATCACATTATCTGACCTTTTCCGCTTGACTCATACATATACTAGATATTGCAAATAAGGGAAACCATGGGACCTATGTTTCTTTGGGCCTGGCTTACTACACTTAATATGATTTTTTCCAAGTTTTTCCATTTCCTAACAAATGGGGCAATGTCATTCTTTCTGATGGAGGCATAGAATTCCATTGTGTATATATACCACATTTTCTTGACCCATTCATCTACTGAGGGACATCTGGGTTGTTTCCATATCTTAGCTATGGTAAATAATGCTGCAATAAACATAGTCGTGCTGGTAGCTTTAGTATGGTCTTGTTTGTGATCATTTGGGTAAATGACCAAAAGTGGGATTGCTGGGTCATAGGAGAGCTCTATGTGGAATCTTTTGAGGAAACTCCATACTGCTTTCCAAAGTGGTTGAACAAGTTGACACTCCCAGCAACAATGCATTAGGGTTCCCTTCTGTCCACAACCCCTCCAGCATCTGTTGTTATTAGAGCTCTTGATTATAGCCATTCTAACTGCGGTGAGGTGGTATCTCAATGTTGTTTTGATTTGCATTTCTATTATGGCTAGAGAGGTTGAGCATTTCTTCATGTGTCTATTGGCCATTCTTGTTTCCTCTTCAGAGAAGTTTCTCTTTAAGTCTTTAGCCCACCTATTTTTTGGCTGTTGTTTCTTTGAAGATTTGTTGTTGGGAGATTTAATTTTTTGAGTTCCAGGTATATTTTAGATATGAGACTCTTGTCCGTTGTATGGCTAGTGAAGATCTTCTCCCAATCCGTGGGCTTTCTATTGATCTTGCTAGCTATGTCCTTTGCCATGTAGCAGCTCTGCAATTTCATGCAATCCCATTTGTCCAACGTTTCTTTGATTTGTTATGTTTCTGGGTCTCCATTAAGAAAATTTCAGCTGGTGCCAACGAGACCTAGGGTTTTTCCTATTCCATCCTGCAATGTTTTCAGAGTGTCTGCTTTGACTCTGAGGTCTTTGATCCATTTGGAATTGATTCTGGTGCAGGGTGATATATAAGGATCTAACTTTAGTTTTCTACAAGTAGTTAACCAATTTTGTCAACACCATTTACTGAAGAGGTTATCTTTTTTCCATTCTATTTTTTTAGCTCCCTTATTGAAGATTAGATGGCTATAGGTCTGTAGATTCATTTCTGGGTTTTCAATTCTATTCCATTGGTCCTGAGGTCTGTTCTTGTGCCAATACCAAGCTGTTTTGATTACTATGACTTTTAGTAGAGTTTGAAATTTGGTATTGATATTCCTCCAGCACTGTTCTTTCTGTTAAGGATTGTTTTTGCTATTTGGGCTCTTTTATTGTTACATATGAATTTTTGGATTGCCTCTTCTATTTCCTTGAAGAATGAGGTTGGACTATTGATAGGTATCGCATTGAATTTGTAGATAGCCTATGGAAGTATTGCCATTTTCTTGATGTTGATCCTTCCAAATAGGAGCATGGGAATTTTTGCCACTTTCTAAATTCTGTTTTGGTTCCATACTAAATTTTTTGAGTTCACATAAGTAATTGTCCCAAGGGAAAACAGCAACATATAAAAGAAGCCATTCTATTTCATTCGTTAAGATTGTTTTTGTTTGAAAGGTTGTGAGAACTTGTAAATTTGTGCTTTCATTTAGTAAGTGTTTATAGAATACTTGTGTTGGACATTTGCTGGCTGGAGGCCGGCAGTCAGGGTAAATAAGGTTGCAATAGTCCCTGACTTGGTGGAATTTCCAGTCCAGGGGAAAGGCCTAAATGAACAAGTGATCACCATGTGGGACCATACATAGACTTTGTTAACATGAAATTTGTATTTGGATCATATTTTTCATAAGTATTTTAATGGTGCCTAAGGTAAAAAAAAAGTAAGATCAAGAAGAAGTTAAAACAAAGTTGTTGTTTTCTTTTGAGTGGGTCGTGGGGCTTGAACTCTGGGCCTGGGCACTGTTCCAGAGCTCTTCAGCTCAAAGCCAGCACTCTACCACTTGAGCCACAGTGCCACTTCTGGTTTTCTGGTGGTTAATTGGAGATAAGAGTCTCATGGACATTTTTGCCTGGACCGGCTTTGAACATGATCCTCAGGTCTCAGCCTCCTGCGTAGCTAGGATTACAGGCATGAGCCACCAGTGCCTGGCCTCAAAGTTTCTATTTTAAAGGGGAAACCTAGCTAGGTATTTGAGACTCATGCTTATAAGCATAGCTACTCAGGAAGCTGAACTCTGTGGATGGAGGTTCAACACCAGCCTGGGCAGGAATTCCATGAGACTTTTATCTCCCATTTAGTGGCAAAGATTTGAAAGTGGAGCTGTGGCTCAGTGGTAGAGTCCTAGCCTTCAGTGAAAAAAAACTTAGTACCCAGGCCTTGAATTCAAGCCCCAGGACTGATACAACACAAAATAAAATGAAAACTTAGAAAAATCAAAATTACAAAAGAGACAACCATTAAAAGCAAAATATAGGTAGGTATGACAAACTATTATTCAATAGTTCTTCCATTTAAGTCACCTTCTTCAAATTGCTGTGTTTCAACTTGGCTTTTAGATGAGGGAAGGGCTGGGTAGGGAGGGGTGGATGAGAATATTGAAAGGGGTGACACGATCAAAATGCATTGTCTTCATAAATTTCTTTGTCAAATGGAGCTCTTTTGTACAAATACTGAAACATAATTTAATACAAAAGAAAAGCTTTACATACTTGAGTGTAGAAGGTTCCCCGCCTCATTATGACATTTCCACCCATGTAAACAATGTATCCCGGGTAACCTCATTTCCTTTGTCGCTCTTCATCTTCTCCTTAAAACATATGATATATGTTCAATATGGTAAGTGAAACTCACTAATATATATGTTGTCTTGAAAGAGTTGCTAAAATTGATTTTTTTCATGGCTGGAGGGGGGGTGGGCTGGGAAATATTCTAGGTATGAATTGAAGCTTTATTCCTGGGATAAGGTTCAAACCCAAGCTCATTTCACTTCAAAGCCCATCCTTTGTCCATCGCATTCTATGTGAACACAATCTTGTTTGTATTTAGAAGGAAGCTCAAATTCCAAAATATGCATTTGAAGGGTAAGTGAGGGAAGGAATTAGAAGTTTTAACCCAGCAAATAGACACTTACTTTTCTGTAGGGAGTTTGAGTGAAGAATTATATATCCATACAGAAATGTACATGCCTGTTTTTATCTTGGGTTTTTCTGGTGGTTCCATTTCTTGGGTGATAACTTTGGTCAGTGGTTATAATGAGGAACTTATATGAGTACTTATCTGCTCATTAAATGATTCTCATGGCTCAGGAACTGAATGGAACTTAAATGACGTTTGTCCAAGTCCCATCAATTCTCCATTCTTTGCTAGAGAGGGACAAAACAACATTTGTATTGATGAGATGTTTTTGGTTACACTTCATGTTCAGCTCTGCCTATTGATTATCACTCATAATATACTGAATCAAAGGTTTACCTTTACAGAAGTGAGGTTGTCTTCTCTGGTCAATTTACCTTTGTGGATCTCATCTCTGAAGAAGATGGAGAACATAATATACTATAGGTTACGTCATGAGGGATGAATGGTATTTGCAAGTAGTTCTTTTCTTTCCCTTGCCAATGATATATTCTAACAAAAAGCATGTAAAAAGTAAGCATTAAGAGGTCCAAGTTCTAGTTGTTCTTCTCTAATTGTTCTCTTATACTTACTGTAGGAAGATGAAAGGACTATGATTATTTAGAGACTAACCCTTCTGAAAAAACATTTGAAAATGGCATTTCTCTCCCCATATCGTTCTGTGGGTGAAATCACCACTATTTCCCATATTCTAGGAAAAAAAGAAGAGCATTGAAGTAAGCTAAATTATGAGTAACGTGTGTAATTACATAGAGGGGGACAGACTTACTTTTGGTCATGAGTATCTGTCTTCATTAGTCCTTTTTATGCAAAAAAATATCAAGATGTTTCTTGAAAGGTTTATTCTTTAGAATGCATAAAGACATCTTTTTATGACTCAAGACAATTTCTCACTATCCCTCATAATTATGGGCCTCCAGTCTTAGCCTTAGTTTCCCTGGAAAGGAAGCCTGAAGAAGGGCAGCTAAACTAGACTTTGACTTTGAATGCAGTTATAGCTTATTTTTCCACAAGTTCACTTCAGACAATCTCATTACACCATTTTCAGGAAGGATAAAGGTCACCAGCTTTTGAATACCAAGTCCAATGCCCTTACCTAGATGTATTCCTCCCTGTCCTCTTCCTCTGTGGGAATCCTTCAACACCCTGCTTGAGCCATTTTATGGAAGATTCTAATCCTTATTGCCTGGTTGAAGATAATAACTTCACACTACATGCCTATTTCATGATACAACCAGTCCTTGGGTGACTTCTGCTAGATCATATACTTTAAGAATATTTAGTCATACCATCTACAGTTTCTTCCATATTACTTAACAATTTACAATATAAACATTTGTGAAATGGAAATATTTTATGTGTAATTGGTGGGGTCTTTCATTCTATTAACATATATTACTAACCACTTTTTGAAGAAAGTTGTACTATGCTTCTAGAATAGGAGCATATTACAGCTCGTCTAAATGCTTGGAAGAGGCCTTATTTAAAAAAAAATTACCTGCTCAAGAAAAGTGGTTGACAAGAGCACCTTTACTATTTTCACAGTATATGCAATTTACCTAAAGGCTTATTGTCATCATGCTTTTGCTCTGATCTGGTCTGTCATCAGTCTGTGACAGTTATCCATAAGTGAAAAGGACAAAATACATTAAAATGGGAAGCTGGAAGACTTAAAGACATGTTAATTAAAATTGTTTTAAAGGTCAAAGAAAGTTCAATCATGCTGAAAATTTACTAGGGAACTAATCAAGGAAATCTGGTGACTCAGGGTGGCCCTCCAGGGGTGTGTGAGAGTTGCATATTGTGGAATTTCCTCTGACATAATGCAAGGATGAGGGTGCATGTGTCCTCTGGTGTTGAGATGATATAAAAAGCCACAGGAGCACACCATTCAACGCAAGTCCCCAAAGACAGCAGAGCTTCACAAGCTTCTAGAGGAGAACCAATAAGAAACAAGAAAACAAACTCACTTCAGCTCAAGCAGTCATGACTCACAAGCACGCTATTGCTCTCCTGGCGGCTGTCCTGCTCTCTGCAGCTATGTGTGAAGGTAAGCAAGTGCATCCAACTGACCTACCAGACTTTCCCATGTCTAATGCAATCTATAGACAGTAAGGCTGTCCTTCATGCATTGAGATGCACCCGGAGACGAAAATAATCTTTGCAGTTATGTAATGTTAAACATAAGTTTTTTGTTTCAGGCTGTATCTCTATATAACTTAGGAAAGTACAAAGTTTGACCAACACAGACAATTCTGCATTTATAATTCATATTTGGCAGAGTGTATATGTTTAATATAACATTGTTTAATATGACATATTGTAATTTATACACTATCTTATTAAAACCATAGCTATCCCATATGTAAAGTAACTCATAGCTTAATTCTGTGTAGTTATTCGCAAGCCTCAGGTCTCCATTCATGTCTGGTTTAAACAGCCTTATTATAGACCTTCTTGATCTCCTTTCTATGAAATAAACACAGTTTTGAATGCTTATACCATGTATTTTCTCTATTTTTTAGCACCTCAGATTTTACTAACTTGTCTGTGCCATATATTTGTATTTTCTATTAATTCTTTCTGGAGAGAATTTTTATGTGGATGAGTGTATAATATATAGTATTTTGGTACAGAGAATGGTACCATAAAATGCCATAATATTTTGGTCCAGCGAGTATGATACCATATCGAGTGGAGCCAAAGAACCATATGAATGTTGATGTGGTAGACAACTCCAACTCTTTATAAAATGAAGAAAATCAGTCAATATCTAGAAGAATATTTGGCCTTTAGTATCAAGAATAGGTTTACTAGAAACATGATCATTTCTACTTGGCCCAGAAAATCATATTGGAATTATAGAAGGAATCTCTGATGGGAAGGGATGGGAAGGGGAAACAAAGGAGGAGGCTACAATGCTTGATAAGAAATGTACTCATTATCTTGCCCATGTAATTCAAACTTCTCTGTACAGTATTTTCACAATAAAAAATTGACACAATTAATTTAATCCTTTTCTTTCCCTTACAGCTGCAGCTGTGGGAAGGACTGCTTCAGAGTTTCGATGCCAGTGCATAAAGACTCACTCCACACATTTCCACCCCAAATATATTCAAGAATTGAAAGTGATTCAGGGTGGACCTCATTGTTCCAGTACAGAAATCATGTAAGACCTTTAAAAATCATTCATTTGATCCAACAAGCCTGGAATTAAGGAAGTTTGAAGAATTTAGGAAAGTTCAAGGTGCTAGGAATAGTAATGAGCAAAACAAAACAAACAAATATCTTTGTCTACATGATCCTTAAATATGACATCTTCCATGCCTAGCAGTGGAAGGCGATGTTCAACTTAGAATCGTATGCCCATACTTTAGGAACCTTTTGTGAATGAAAAATGAAATATTGATTTTAACCATCTCTCTCATTTCAGCGTAAAGCTTGTTGATGAGAGAGAACTGTGCCTCTATCCTAAGGAAAAGTGGGTACAGAGGGTTGTGGAGTCATTTGTGAGGAGGTAAGTTGGTGTGTCACATTTTAAAATTCAGGAAGTGGTGTTGTGGCTCAAGAGGTAGAGTGCTCGCTTTGAGCTGAGGAGTGCAGGGACAGTGCCCAGGTCCAGAGTTCAAGCCCCACGACCAACAAAACAAACAAACAAACAAACAAACAATTTTAAAATTCAGTCTTCTGATAGTCAGCCTACAAATTGTTTTTCTATTAAGCCTTTGAATTTCTTGTTGTTATAAAATTTCCCCTTTGATTAAAAATTAAAAAATGATCATAATAGTTATTTTTATGCCTAGAATGATCACATACTTCATCTTGTGTAGGGATATTCAGGTTTATGCCTGAGTTGTGTATTCTTAGTAAAGTTTCCTTGAACAATCAAAAGTGTCCTAACGTGTATGATGACTTATCTTTATGCCCTACTTGCCATAGAAAGTATACAAAGTTGCTAATACATTGGTGTTTAAGATGATGTGCACTTTTAAAGAAAATACATTTTGAAGAACTCACTTTGTAAAAAAAAAATGATGTTTCATTACTTTTTCTATTTTGATTTATTTTCAGGGCTGAGATGAGAAAGCCGTGAAAAATAAATGAATTTTCCATGGTAACTCAGAATTCTTCAGTTAAGACTCAACTCAAACAACTCTACTTCACTGCTTCGTGTAGTGTGGGTCTGTTAGGAGGCTGCCAGAATACCTACCAACTTGGAATTTCAGTACAACAATGAATAGCTGGTTTTATTTTTTCATTGTATTGTGCAATATCGAGTGTACATTGATATAAAAAGTATTTGTTTGAATCCTCAGAAAATGTCAAAAATTGTCTTCCTAGAAAAGTGATGCTTTAAGCATTACATAAAAATGATAAGACAGTGATCTTTTCTGTCAATTAAAGCTAGCTAAAAATTCTGGGTTTGTATTACATAAACCTGGCAGACCTCGTATCATTAGCCAAGAACCATATGAGACCCCGTTTAACTATGCCTCGATTTCTCTTTTTGTTCTGAACTAGAGAAAACATGTCAGTCACCATCTGACCCAATGGGGGTGTTGTGTGGACATGTGTGCACTTTAGCTTTTCTTCACATTAATGTCAATAATTTTCAAGTGTCATTATTTATTATTTATATATTTATTTAACCATAAAATAGTAATATTTGTGCATGAATTTGGAAAAAGAGCACCAGAAACATGATTGTTAGGATAGGATAAGGATGTCATATACATGAATACATATTTAGTTATTTATATTTAGTTTAGGTATTAAATGATAGTATGTTAGACAACTTCTCACTAGGCTTTCCAGATTTAGCAAAAAGAAAGGAAGAGCTAGTTACATTTTTCTTTTATATAACAATAATCATTTAGGGCCCAGAGGCCTGTCTCATTGGTACAGCCACCTGCCTAGCAAACATGAAACCGTGACTTCAAACTTTAGTACTAGCAAAAGAAATAATAATAATAGTAACTTTGTTTTTTCAGTGTAAGCACACTGTCAGTTTTTTGAAATTTTAGTTGAGCTCACAATCCTTGTTTTGTCAATTATTCAATTCTACATGGAATGATAGAATCCTGAGTTAGGACAATCTGTCTCAAAAGATCAAAAACTTGCCAGGCAATGTATGCAAAGTCATGCCATGCTGATAAAACGTACTTATTAGGTATACATAGGTTTTCATAATTTTATTTAAATAATGTTACCTTTTGAATAATAGGCCATGTTGTTTCAACATTAAGATACTTTAATGTGTTTCCAGTTTTTCTGTTGCTCTTTATAATATGGAAATTCAAATGTAACTATGAAACATTTAAAATAAAATTTATTGCCCACATCACCAACTGCTTGTCTTGCATTAGTAGTTTTATGCTATTGTTAGTTTCTTTGTTTATATAAAAAATAACATTTTGTTTTAGAAAGTATAAATATTTTCATTAGAATTTTATATATTGTATGACAATTAAATAAACTCTATTATAGGAAAACAAAACTTCTTTGGAGTTTCTGAAAGAAATTGCTACAAAGAGCAGTTAAAATTTTTTTTTCAAATTCCCACTGTATTCCATTTTACTAATATGGTTAAGTTTAGACTTTCAATCAGTGGCCAACTGAATATCTTAGGATAGCTTGACATTATGTTAAAGAGGGAAAAGAATACACATATGATGCTTATCAATAATTCAGAAGTAAAACTGACATATAAGATACAAAATTTGAAATACAAGAACATTTTGAAAACAAATTAAATATTTGAAAAAGAAATACAATTGAATTAAATAACAGTGGAAGATCAAACACAACTGAAAATAAAACTGAAAAATGACTTAGAAAATAGAACTAAAGAACTTTATGTGAATTCATATGAGAGAAATAAGGAAGTACTATGTAGAGACTACAGCTGTAGTTCAGTGGTGGAAATCTTGTCTGGCATATGTGAGGCTTCAGTCTTAGGACTTGAAAAAAGAGAGAAACCTACTGACATAGAAAAAGGAATTAAAAGAATGATATTGCCCATTTGTAAAGAAATGGAAAGACTTGAAAAAAATTATATTAAGCGAAGTAAGCCAGACCCAGAGAAACATAGTCTGCATGGCTTTCCTCATTTGTAATAATTGGAATGGGTCTCTAAATCTACAAGTACACCCAATGGATAGTAAAAGACAAAAATTACACTTGGATGTATTATTTAAACAGCACTCTAAACATTCATGCAATGATACCAAAGGAGGATATATTTTTTTTGGGGGGGGGGTCCAGTCGTGGGCCCTGAACTCTGGGCCTGGGCACTCTCCCTCAGCTCTTCAGCTGAAGACTAGCGCTCTACCACTTGAACCACAGCGCCACTTCCGGCTTCTTTCTTTTTGCTTATGTGGTGCTGAGGAATCGAACCCAGGGCCTCAGGCATGCAAGGCAAGCGCTCTACCACTGAGCCACCTTCCCAGCCCCAAAGGAGGAAAGAGGATCACAAGGGCTCAATTGCCAGATAAAACGATGCTTATCAAAACACACTCCAAGAAATGGAAACAAGATTTTTTTTTGTACTGTTTGTGGTTCTCTTTTTTCCTCTCTTTTTCTTCAGTTCTTTTCCCTTCTGTGGCTGTGTTTTACTCCTGTACCCTTTGTCTTATATATAAGTTTATCGGATGTGCGAAGGAGATGGGAAGTACAGAAATGGTGGGACAAAGGGTGAACCAATTCAGCAGTGATACTGATTAGACACTGTGAGGTCTGCCCGGGCCATGCAGGCCCAGTGCAGACACCTCCCTACCTCTTGGCTAACTTTCTGCCCAATATTTGTGTTACCTAGTTAACTGGCATCTCTGGAAGCAGTCACCTCCCCTTCCTGCTAGGTCACATCCTGGGCCATCCCTGGTCACGCTTTCCATCTGACCAAAGGAGGGTCCCAGGACCTGAGGTCACATCCAGATCCAGTGTGGCCACACCTTTCCCCCACCTGGCCACACACCTTCCCAGTCGCTGGCCTAGATCAGTCCTGGCTCAGGGGTGGGTAGCTCCTTTTGGCCATGCCTCTCTACCAGGCGCAGTTAGAGGCAGCAGTTTAGTAAAAACTTATTTCCTGTCTGAATACCGTGTGGTATTCTCTTCATCAGCTACCTAATGAAACCTACCTATTTAATATACCTTACAGACACTATGTTGGAAATGAACTATACAACTTGGTGGGGGGAGGGAGAGAAAAACTCGGAGAAAATGAGGAAGAGGATGACACTGTTTAGAAAGAAATATTACCTGACTTGTGTAACTGTAACCCCTCCGTACAACACCTTTACAAATAAAATTTTTTTTAAAGAAAAATGTGGGATACAGGGGGAAGGTCTCACAAACCATATTCTGAGCAAGTCACAGTACATTTCAAGTAAAACCAATTCCTCTAAACAGTTTCAATGAAGTTAGGTTTTAACCAAGGAAAAGTAAGTTTAAAAAATAACCTACATGTCTGGAAAACATTAAATACTTCTAAATAAATAGAGTATTTTGAATAGGAGATTAGAATTAAGACAAGAAAAAAATTAGAAACTAAGTACTACATATCAAAGTGTATGGAGATGAGGTACAGCGGTGGGTTAGAAACATTTGCTGCTTCCTGTGTCTATTGGCCATCCTTCTTTCCTCTTCAGAGAAGTTTCTCTGTAAATCTTTAGTCCACTTATTTATTGGGCCGTTGTTTTTTTTGCGGATTTGCTATTGGGGGATTTAATTTTTTGAGTTTCAGGTATATTTTAGATATGAGACCCTTGTCCGTTGTATGGCTAGTGAAGATCTTCTCCCAATCCGTGGGCTTTCTATTGATCTTGCTAGCTATGTCCTTTGCCATGCAGAAGCTCTGCAATTTCATGCAATCCCATTTGTCCAACCATTCTTTGATTTGTTGTGTTTCTGGGTCTCTTTTAAGAAAATTTCAGCCAGTGCCAAGGAGACCTAGGTTTCTCCTATTTCATCCTGTAATGTTTTCAGGGTGTCTGCTTTGACTCTGAGGTCTTTGATCCATTTGGAGTTGATTCTGGTGCAGGGTGATATGTAAGAATCTAGCTTTACTTTTCTACAAGTGATTAACCAATTTAGCCAGCACCATTTGCTGAAGAGGCTGTCTTTCTTCTATTCTATTTTTTAGCTTCCTCATTGAAGATTAGATGGCTATAGGTCTGTGGGTTCATTTCTGGGTTTTCAATTCTATTCCATTGGTCCTGAGGTCTGTTCTTATGCCAGTACCAAGCTGTTTTGATTACTATGGCTTTGTAATAGAGTTTGAAATTTGGTATTAATATTCCTCCAGCACTGTTCTTTCTGTTGAGGATTGTTTTTGCTATTTGGGGTCTTTTATTGTTCCATATGAATTTTTGGGTTGCTTCTATTTCCTTGAAGAATGAGGTTGGGATATTGATAGGTATCACATTGAATTTGTAGATAGCTTTTGGCAGTATAGCCATTTTCACGATGCTAATCTTCCTAATCCAGGAACATGGGAGGTTTTTCCATTTGCTTAATTCTGCTTACTGCCCGATTAATAAGTGGGCTAAAGACTTAAAGAGAGACTTATCTGAAGAGGAAACAAGAATGGCCAATAGACACATGAAGAAATGCTCAACTTCTCTAGCCATAAAAAGAAATGCAAATCAAAACAACATTGAAATACCACCTCACCCCAGTTAGAATGGCTATAATCAAGAACTCTTAATAACAACAGATGATGGAGGGGATGTGGACAGAAGGGAACCCTAATGCATTGTTGGTGGGAGTGTAAACTTGTTCAACCACTTTGGAAAGTAGTATGGAGGTTCCTCAAAAGACTCCACATAGAGCTCCCTTATGACCCAGCAATCCCACTTTTGGGCATTTACCCAAATGGTCACAAACAAGACCATACTAAAGCTACCAGCACGACTATGTTTATTGCAGCATTATTTACCATAGCTAAGATAAGGAAACAACCCAGATGCCCCTCAGTAGATGAATGGATCAAGAAAATGTGGTATATATACACAATGGAATTCTATGCCTCCATCAGAAAGAATGACATTGCCCCATTTGTTAGGAAATGGAAAGACTTGGAAAAATTATATTAAGTGCAGTAAGCCAGGCCCAAAGAAACATAGGCCCCTTATTTGCAATAACTAGTATATGTCTGAGACAAGCAGAAATGGTCAAATAAGTTGATGTTAGGTGAAATGAACCCCAAGATAAGGACTCAAATGTTTTTTCTTTCTTGCTATTGTTTCTAACATATTTATAAGATGATGTCTTTGTTGCTTTGTATGTCCCTCCACCACGGTATAACCCCTGTTTTTACTGTATTTGATGTTAGTATAATTTGTGGAGGGGAAGGGAGAAAACAAATTGTTTAAATAGGGATACAGGTGGACCCATTGCAACAATGAGATGTAAAAGACGTTAGGTCGGAAAACGAACTTTACAAGTTTGGTACTGGGTTTGGAGGGGGTGTGCGTGCGGGTGTGCCGAGGAGGGGTGGGGGGTGATGGGAGGGGATGGTAAGGGGAAACAAAGGAGGAGGCAACAATGCTTGATAAGAAATGTACTCATCACCTTGCTCCTGTAATTGTAACCCCTCTGTACAGTATTTTCACAATAAAAAAAATTTTAAAAAGAAACATCTGCTGCTTTGATTCAGTGAATGAAGTCAGTAATACAAGAGAAACTGTGTAGTCAGAAGAGATAAGCATGGGAAGAAGACTAACAACAAAAAAAATTAGACAGCAGAAAATTCAGAGAAATTGAGGCAACAGAAATAAAGCAAGAAATAGGTCCAAGTTTTGTCCTGGCTCCCTGGGAAGGGAAGGGAAGGAAGCAAAGGGTAAAGCAGGTGGCCCTGGTGACAGACTGGGCAGTCTATTTCTAAGTCCACACCTCACATAAGCCTTACACCCTGTATGGGGATTTAATGAGACAGTGATTGCTCCATTGTGGAAAGTTAGCCTCAGCGACACTGACCTTTCCTTATCTTAGAAAGTCAAAGGAAAGCACCATCTCTGTAGAAGGCCTAGTTTAGTACCATCTCCATAGAAGGCCTAGTTTTTGAAACAAGAGCCTTGCCTCTCCCCATGAAGGGAGTCCCATTGCCTAAGAAACAAAACAGCAATCCTGTGGTTAGTGTAGTATTAGGATTTCAGGGCCTACCTTCTGACTGTGTGCGCTGGCTGCTAAATGAGTCAGAGGGCCTCCTGCTAAGGCCTGCCAAGTCACAAGATTTCTACAGTCTCTCCCCTGCAACAGGGAGGTGAACAGTTGGGCAATGTCTAAAAGAAATGAGGGGTACCTCCAAGAGCAGCAGCCTGACGTTTGTTTCCTCGGATTTGTACCTTTTGAATTGCTACTTCCCACACATGGAGGAGTAAAATGCTGGGAAACCCGAGTCCAGCAGACAGAGATAGTAAGCCCATTAGTTCTCCCCCAACTAGTGCACAACTCAGTGCTCTGTTCCTTCACTCTGACACACTTGAGGGTATCCCAAATCTTGGATGCTAATTGTCCTGAGGGGTACAAATATGTGTGTGTGTGTGTGATATGTGTGTGTGTGTGTGTGTGTGTGTGTGTGTGTGTGTGTGTGTGTGTGTGTGTGTGTGTGTGTATAAAGTGGGAAGCTGCTGAGTCCATGCTATAGTTCAAAGGCTAGAAATCTTGAAGACATCATCAGCTTCTGGTACCTAAAGAGGGGAAGCTTTAAAAATGTGACGTACATATATATATATATATATATATATATATATATATATGTGTGTGTGTGTGTGTGTGAATATATATATATGTCTCTCTCTCTCTCTCTCTCTCTCTCTCTCTCTCTATATATATATATATATATATATAAATGAATTCTATGCCTCCATCAGAAGGAATGACATTGCCCCATTTGTTAGGAAATGGAAAGACTTGTTAAAAATTATATTAAGTGAAGTAAGCCAGGCCCAAAGAAACATAGGTCCCATGGTTTCCCTTATTTGCAATAACAAGTATCGATTTAGGACAAGCAGAAAAGGTCAAAAGTTATGTACATATGACCATATAAGCTGATGCTAAGCAAAATGAATCCCAAGATAGGGACAAAAGAGATTTTAATTTTTCTTGCTGTTCTTTTTAATGTGATTTTTTAAAATTTCTTTTGAATGTTCTTCCTCCATGGTATAACCCCTGTTGTCACTGTATTTTATTCTGGTGTTCTGCATCTTTTTTTTTTTTTTTTCGATCGTGGGGCTTGAACTCTGGGCCTGGGCGCTGTCCCTCAGCTCTTCAGCTCAAGGCGAGAGCTCTACCACTTGAGCTACAGCGCCACTTCCGGTTTTCTGGTGGTTTATTGGAGATAGGAGTCTCACGGTCTCTCCTGCCCGGGCTGGCTTTGAACCGTGATCCTCAGATCTCAGCCTCCTGAGTAGCTAGGATTACAGGCGTGAGCCACCAGTGCCCAGCTCTGCATCTTGTATATACATTTTTCTAATTTGGGGAGGGGAAAGGAAATAACAAAATGCCCCCTTGTTACAATGGGATGCCCCATTGTAACAATGAGATGTACAAGACACTATGTTGAAAACGAACTTTACAACTTTGTGGGTGGGGGAGGGAGGAGTTGGGGAGGAAAGGGATGGTAGGGAAAAAACAAAGGAGGAGGTAACAATGCTTGATAGGAATGTACTCATTACCTTGCTCATGTAACTGTAACCCCTCTGTACAGTTTCTTTACAATAAAAATATATATAATAAAAAAATTTAAAAATGAAAGCAGCCTAGAAGTGGACAACTGATCCTGCTGTCTACCTCAATGTGAGCAGTGCTGGAGATCAAACCTTACACAGGAGGTAGATGCTGGGTTACTGAGCCAAATGCCTAGTCTAGTGGTGAGAAACTGCAAGTAAACTGGTTTTGCCTGAACATGGAGAATATTTTCATTAAAAGATTACAGGTGATTAAAACTTCCAACCAACTACTTAGCTGTAGATGCAGAAATCTCATCATACATGAAATATGAGAAAAAGCAGTATGACTCCTCCAGAGCTCAACT